>NW_026712890.1:0-26631 GCF_030625045.1 Achroia grisella | reverse complement strand
CTCCAGCCCTTTTCACGACCAGCTTCTCGGGACTTGTAGAACAGATTTCTATTGTATCGAGTAAGTCTTTCATTGATATAGACTCTATCGGCCTTATTACAAAAAGATAAACCTGGTTTAGCACTAGTAATAAACCATTCACCAATGTATTCCTTATTACAAAATGAAGTTTATCTCTAAATCGTGATTCGTCTATGGTCTAAAGTTAGACCTGCGATGCCCCTAGTTTAACAGTGGTCTAAATGCAAAAATACAAACTCCATTTTAAAAATTCTATTGTAAGTTGTAGTTTTTGGAAAAATATTTTAACTAAATTAAAAATATATTAACTAAAAATATTTAAAGCAAATTTTACGACAATATAAATATATAAAAGACGTTATTTGTTATTTTTTCACTCATTTGACTTTGAAATAGTCACCATTCGAACGATCCAATAAAAATATCTCGCCGTTCCTTTCCTCCGTATAGGACTCCTACTTGTAATTTAAAACTGATTTTCAGCCTAATAGTACATTAATAAATATTATATATTAATGAAATAGTTATAATGAAGACCTAGATAAATAGAAATAAATTTATTTTTAGTTTATACATTTTTCTTTGAATTAATATTATTTTTGATCTTTTCAGTTTTCTGGTAAAATGGAACGTAATTGTACGGTGACAGACATGAGTGACTGATTTCTGTATGGAATACATAATGAACGATTTAACTGTAGTACTAAGTAGTCCTCTGTTAGATCTGGATTCGTAATAATGTTAGGTTTATTCCAAGTATTAACTTTAGGAATGGTTTAAACCACGACCATTTAGACCACGTTTCGTCCGAGTTTCAACAGATTTTTTGTAATAAGACCGTATGTGCCTCTCTCGATACTTCCAGGTCTAGTGTCGTAATTCCTCGCCTTACTCGAGCGCTTTGGAGCAGTCGGTCCCGCAATGAGCGTCGGGCGAACGTAACAACTAGAGGGCGCGGGCGGCTGGACGCTTGCTCGCCCCCCGCCGCGCGGCGCCCCCACTCGGGACACGGATACTATGTCGCGCTCCTCCAGCGGCATACCCAGCTTGGCTGCTACCACCGATGCTATGTGATACGGATTTTCTCCCTGTATCTCCGGTATGTTCACTATCTCAACATCGTTTGAGAGTAACTCCTGGTCTCGTTCATTTAACTGGGATTGTAACGAATGTACCACTTCCTCTAGCTCAGCTGTGCGGCCCACACCAGCCTCCGAAACCTTTTGCTCTACGACGTCTAGCCTTCGCTCCATGTTGTCTATTCGAGTGTTACAGGCGGCGACCGAAGCTCTGTATTCTGCCATTTCCTGACGAAGAACCTTCATTTCTTCTCGCACACATTTCAGCTCACTTCTAAAATCTTTAATTTCCAGTGCCAGCTCTATTTTAAACTCCTCCGTGGTATTCAACGCCGTGCAATCCATCGATTCATCATCCGCCACATTCTGCCTCTCACGCTTGTCCATGGTATATGTGCTGCTCATACCCTTTACAGGTGTTTCGGATGAGTTATCTCTAGGCATGTTCATTGAGCACCCAGGACAAATCCAGCCAGGTCTAAGTTTAGCTAAGTTTGGAAGCCCCAAACAAGCTGCGTGGTAAATATTTTTACATTTAGTGCATACAGCACCATCTGCCGGTGAGAGGAACTTTCCACAAGCACCACAATTTACAACTATTCTTCTGTTTCAAATAAAATAGATCGCTACTTGTTGATGTTAACGCGTGTCAACAGATGGCACTGTTATCGATCGATACTTGTTGATGTGAACGGGTGTCAAAAGATGGCGCTGATAACTATTTACTTAGTATTGTAATGCACTGAATTTTTCAAATATACCGTCACCAACGAACTTCCAGATCGCCACTATCACAACGACTACTCTGCAATTACTGTATATTATTATTAGATAACACTCAATATTAAGTACTGTATCACTGCTATTAAAATAAACAAATTTTCACAACAATTATAACTATATTTTTATTTTTAACAAATAATTTGACGTAACGATGTACTGTACACCAAGACGTCCGTGACGTCACTCAATAAGATTTATCATTTTTTATTTGTACATATATAGAAATAGAAATAATCTTTATTCAAATAAACTCATTACAAACACTTTTGAATAGTCATATTTTGATTCTACCACTCATTCGGAATGCAGATTCATCACAAGAAGAATGAGCAAGAAACTTGTGTGTTGCTCTTTTTAATAGATGTTTTTTTATATAAATAATTACAGTGTAACAAGTGCGATAATCAACATAGAAATCGCTACGCACTAGTGTAATCAGATAATATTGTCAGTGCTATGTATTTAAAATTTTTCTACAAAAACATTATTATCGTTAACGAATTCTTCAATTTTATAGTAAGCTTTTTTGCAAAGGAAGTGTTTTATTTGACATTTAAATATTTTTTCTGGCAGATTTATAACAGACTCTGGTATTTTATTGTAAAACCTTACGCAATTGCCATAAAACGAATTACTAACTTTAGCCAAACGACATTTAGGTAAAATCAGTTTGTTATTGTTAAGTAAGCTTTTATTAGTGCAATCACTAACTTTTCTTTTGAAACTGTCTATATTCTTCCTGGCATACATGATATTTTCATAAATATATTGAGAAGCAACGGTGAGGATATTTGATTCCTTAAAGCACTCTCGCAAAGACTCCCTGGAACCCATGCTATAAATGGAGCGAATGGCCCTCTTTTGTAAAATAAATATTGTATTTATATCAGCTGCTTTGCCCCATAACAAAATACCATACGACATAATGCTATGGAAATAGCTAAAGTACACAAGTTTAGCCGTTGCCACGTCTGTTAATTCTCTAATTCTTCTTACCGCATAAGCGGCAGAACTAAGTCGACTCGCCAATTTAGTAATATGAGCACCCCATTGCAACTTGGAATCTAATGTGATACCTAGAAATACAGTATCATCCACAAAATTAATAGGTTTATTGTCCAACATGATTTTTGAATCTACCGGCCTATCTTATATAATATAGACCATTTTCTTTTATTGCTTTCATCAAAATATCACCTTGTTCATCAATTATCAATGCTGTATTTTGATAAAATTTTACTTGACATCCATTTTGTGTTACTTTAGCTATTGATATCAAATTAGTGGATAAACTAGGTACATAAAGAGTATCAGTTAAATTTATATTTTCATACTTTCTACATTTTATTTTCACTGTACCTTTCCCTTTGATTTCTTCTGTTTTATCAGATGCTTATTTTAATATATCGTTTACAGTGCTCATAGAACTAAATGAATTTTTGTCATTGCACATATGGGAAGTGCAACCACTATCTAAACACCATTTGCTTTTATTTATACTATTTTCAGAGTAATGAGCTTCTTCAGCAAATAATTGTTTGTGATTTTGTTTTGTTTGCCAGCAGTCAATATTTTTGTGCCCAATTTTGTGGCAATTTTGATACTTTATATAGTTTTTATTTTTTGAAATTGTTATTCTTATTATAATTTTTATTTTTATTTTTGATGCTGGCCTCTAGGATAATTCACACGGCGCCATCTAGTTCCAAGCTAATTGCCCGATGGATCTACCAACTCCATGTGGGTCATTATGTATACGATACGTGTGGGTCACTTCTTTATTTTTGAGCAAACTATTGCACTAATTTTCATCGTGTACAGTAAGATTATTATTAATGTGAAGTGTCCGTTGCAGAACAAGCAGGAGTTCTTCTACAGTGAGGTGCAGAAGGTGCACGCTCGTCACCCGCACGACAAGATACAGTTGCGGGTCGACCGCGCCGACCTGCTGCGGTCCAGCCTTAAGGCCACCAAGCACTTCTCGCTCGCCGATTGGTGCAAGAACTTCGACGTCACCTTCCAGGGCGAGCAGGGTCTGCTCTATATTTTTGTCTGTACTACATTATCTTGTGTCTTCTTTTATAATAAATTATAAGCTTTGTTACTATAAGTTTTTTTAATGGATGATAATGAATTTATTATGATGGTTTCAAGAGTGAACCGCATAGAGATCAATCTGACATGCCTCAGGAGTTGACGCCGGGGCAAAGGCATTTCCCCAAGCCCCAACATTCACCCACTTTGTAAAATGTATCTAAATATTTATGTCAGTTGTCTAGTACCCGTAACGCAAGCTCTGCTTGGCTTAGGACTTGATATCGTTGTGTATTGTCCAGGATTGTTATTGTATTTTTTTATTGTACCTTTCCCCCCCTTCTAGGCGTGGACTGGGGCGGAGTACGGCGGGAGTGGTTCTCGCTGGTTTGCGGTCAGCTGTTCGACTCTCAATTCGCTCTATTCGTGTCCTTCCACGACTCGCCCACCGGTCTCGTGCACCCCAATCCGCACCGGCCGCCGCATCTCAAGGTACTATTACTGGTCTTTTGGGTTTTTTGGAGTTATTAGAGTTTCTTAAGGATATTTTTTCAACTTATTATATTTAGAAAAGCTTGCTAAGTATACCTTTCCAGGATATGTCCTGACTTGACACTGCGTACGACGTGTGTCCATAAAAGACTGAAGACTATCTATATAGATATCGTGTTAGCTTCAATAAATACACGTAGCGAAGCTAATACAATAGAGACTAATTTTGAATGGTGTGCGGGCAGCTGAAGTACTTCGAGCTGGCGGGCAAGCTGGTGGGCAAGTGCCTGTACGAGAGCGCCTCATTTTCATTTTCAATTTTTGTATTTGATCTGGCTTTACTCTCTTCTATTATTTTTATTTCTAATTCCTCAAGCGAAGGAAGACGGTCGCGTGACTCAATTGCAACACGGAAGTTATCATATTCTTCTGGTAAGCTATAGAGCATCATTATGGTCAGTAGGTCCATATTTATAACAATATCCATATCTCTGAGCTTGTCTATCAGATCTATGAAATCATTTATGTGATCCCTTATATTTTCTCCATTTTTTAACTTTTTATGTAACAATTTTATAAGTAAGGTAGCCTTACGAGCAAGACCTTTGCTCTCGTATGCATTTATAAGTGTATACCACACCTCTTTAGCGGTTAAACATGATTTCATCAGTTTTAACTCCGAAGGAGATATTAATAGGAAAAGTTCGGCTTTGGCCAAAAGATCTTTACCTTTATCTGTTTCGGTGTCATCCAGGCATTGGTGTAATCCATTTTTAATGAGAACTGAGAAGAAATGAGCTTCGGCTTGAATCTTCCACGTGTCGTAGTTATTTTTGTTCAAAGTTTCGATGTGACTTTTTAATGCCATTGCGATTCACTGGGACGTAACCTATTGGGCAGAGCATTTGCCAGTGGATAATAAAATAAACTTGTGTTTAACTGCAATTATTTTTATAATACTAAATATACAAATTATGGAGACAGTAAAAAAAACGCGGGATACATTTACGAGGACACTTAACAGAGAGAGAGAGAGAGAGAGAGTGACGTTTGACATATTTTAGATAAGACGATTGGTGCGGCGGTGGCTATGATCTAGCCTTCTTCGATGGACTATATTGTTGTATAGGAAACTGGCTGGTCAAATATGAATGACTTACCCTTACTTCAATGTGCTTGTTCTTCAGTGGGCCCACACGGTTACGGGAATCTCAGGAATTCACTCAGGTTGATTACAACTATTAAGACATGCGTGCGATATGAGTGCGACGTGCGCGCGCGGCGAAAGCTATGACATCACTGATTATTGAATTAGCCGGGAGGGGTGTCAATGCACATCAACAAACCAGGTACGCATCGCGTTTGGCGTAACCATGCCCCCCGCCTTGACATAATGTCAAAGTAAAATTAACAAAAGAAAAAAAAAATAAAGGAACTACACAATTGAACCTTATTGCGAATGCGACAAATACAAAAAACAAGAAAGAAAAAATACAAAAAATATCAAATGCGGAATTTACTAAATAAGAAAAATGCAAAGGATTTTAACTTAACTTATTAACCTATTATAAATGCGTACTACCTATCTTATAGAATACATATTATTGCAAAGGCAATGGACATAATTTTACCACTGGCCTTTGAAAAATACCAGCCTTTGTTTTGACTGAGGCAACGCGAATAATGCCGTCCTTACCCTTATAAACTCGTGTTATAAGACCAAGAGGCCAATGTAATGGAGTTAAATTCTCCTGCATAACAACTACTATCGTGCCTTCCTGGATAGGAAAGGCCGGCGTGTTCCATTTGCGTCTCAATTGCAACGTATGCAAATATTCCCGATGCCACCTCTTCCAAAATGATTGAACGAGTTGGTCTAAAAGCTCGTGTCGTTTCAAAAGATGAGGAATAGCGTCACTTACGTCATGTGCTGGGAAGTGTTTTAGCGGTATAGTATTAAGAAAATGAGCAGGTGTCAATGCTTCCAGGTCCGACGGATCTGAACTTAAGACGGTCAATGGGCGAGAGTTTAATAGCGATTCTATTTGTGTAAGAACAGTCGTAAGTTCTTCAAAGGTTAAAATTTGTAGCCCAATGACTTTACTTAGATGGCTTTTGACACATTTTATATTACTTTCCCAGCATCCTCCAAAATGCGGTGCGTTAGGAGGGATAAGGGTCCATTTAATTCCATTGTTAGCTAATTCCTTATCCCAAACAGATCTACATTCTTGCGATAAAAACAAATAAAGTTCACGTAGGTAGGATCGTGCCCCTATAAAATTAGTACCATGATCCGTATACATGCATTGAATAGGACCGCGGCGAGCGAGAAAACGTTTTAACGCGGCGAGAAAACAAACTGTACTCAATTCACTTGCGAGCTCAATATGAACAGCCCGAGTGGTTAAGCACGTGAATAAGCAAACGTATGCTTTGCGAGTGGTTATACCACGACCGCGATAAGGGGTTACAAAAAACGGACCTGCGAAATCACAGCCACAATGGACAAAGGCTTTAGGAACTTCCTTCACCCTTAGTGCAGGCAGATCACCCATCGGTGGGAATGTAGGACGCGGTTTATTGCGGAAACAAATATTACAATTAGCTACGATCGTGCGAATCATACGTCGAGCTGCGAGAATCCAATATTTAGTACGTAGTATTGACATTAACAATTCTGGGCCTGTATGCAGGTTTTTACGATGAAAGTGTGTTACAATTAATTGAACTATATGATCTCTGCCCGGAAGTAATACAGGGTGTTTATAATCGAAATCTTCATCAGAATGAGTCAGACGACCACCAACTCTTAAGAGATTGTCTGATAAAAATGGATTTAATTTAATTATTGATGCGGTACAAGGTTTTTTATTATTTAACTTGCTAATATCGTTTTTAAAATGAAACCCCTGCACAGCGCGAATAATTATACGTTCGGCGAAATCCAAATCGGAACTGGATATGACGCCGCGTGGAAGAATGTTAGCGAACTTATAAATATAACAAATTACACGAAGTAATTTCATCCATGACGAAAATTTGCGAGCGAGCGAATATAAATAAGGTTCCATAGAATCTTCAATGGTAACCAGTGCGATAGGTTTTAATTCTGGAATGTCCGATGAATCCGCAGCAAGAAATGGCTTAATTGGCCATTGTCCCTTTGGTTTACAAATCCATGGTGGACCATTTAACCAAAGGGGGTGCGTTGCGAGTTGAGCAGGACTCAGTCCCCGAGACAGGCAGTCACTGGGATTGTCCGTGCCCTTAATGTGATAAAAATGCGTTGGTTCCATGTTTTCATGAATTTGCGATACTCGATTCGCAACAAACGTATGCCATTTGTGTGGCGACGAGTGTATCCAATTTAATGCGACCGTAGAATCCGAAAATGCGAATACCGATTCTATGGGGTATCTTGGCGAATAAACTTGATAAATAATTTTGATTAATTTAGAAAGAATTACAGCGGCACACAATTCCAATCGTGCCAAAGCAATTACCTTTAATGGTGCTACCTTTGACTTGGCACATAAAAGTGTAATATTTGAAGTACCATCTGGCAGTTCAATATACGCGTATACACAAGCACCATATGCGCGTTCGGATGCATCAGCAAATCCGAGAATGTTTAATTTGCAATTATCAATAACACCTATATGACGAATAAATTTAATGTTAGAAATGAGTGGTAATTCAGATTGGAATTGATTCCACGTGCGAACAATTTTTTGCGGGGGCGTTTCGTCCCAATCGAGTTTTAAAATCCAAAATTGTTTAATTAAAAGCTTTGCATATAATATTATAGGCGCGACTAAACCTAAAACATCGAAAAGTCGTGCGACTGATGATAAAATATTGCGTTTGGTGCATGGACGATTAATGGGAGTAACTTTAAATGCGAAAACATCATCTGATGGAAACCAACATAAACCTAAAATTTTAAGCGTTTCATCCTTATCGAATTCCAGATTTTGCGAAAAACGATTACTTTCTGGAATGTGCTCTAAGACCTTTTTACAATTGCTAGTCCATTTTGCCAGTTCAAATCCACCAGTCAAAAATAAAGCAGTGAGCTCTGATGCTGCCTGCGAGGTATCTTTACTATTCTTAACTGAACTAACAACATCATCAACATATATGTCTCTCTTTACAATTTCATGCGCGATTGGAAATTTATTTCCTTCATCGGAAGCTAACTGAGCTACAGTACGTAACGCTAAGTATGGGCTGCAATGTAAGCCAAATGCAACTTTATTAAATTCAAAGACTTGGAGCGGTTTATTAGGACTAAATCTACATACAGTCGCGTTTGAAAACAACGTGGCGTGCGGACGTGTGCACGGTTTTCTGTCGCGTGTCGCGTGTCGCGGTCCTCAGGCGCCGGTCGGGTCCCCGCGACCCGCCGCTGCCTCGGTGCTGTTACTAGGCAGTCTATTTCATACATACTGTGAAATAAAACATGTCCTGACATGTTTTTGACGTAAGTAGGTCAGTACGCTTACTGTATAGTGACGTTAGGGATAGGACCCGTGATTTTGTGTTTTCGTGTTTTACTGTGTGTGATCACGATGTTTAAAAAAACATCGGTTAAGGGATCGAAGCGAATGAGGGTGAACCTCACGGTGCATCATCCGCCGACGAGTCCGGTAGCTCGGCCGCAGAAGGGAAGCGGAAGGTGGTAATGACTGAAGAAGGCCTTCAGCAATGTACTGAGTTTTCTGACTCCGTTGCTGACTTGTTGAAGGTATTCAGCCGTTCACTTCTTAGGAAAGTATTCGGCAGAAGTCCATACCAGCTTACAGCCGGTAATGGAAATGCCAGCGACGGTGAAAACCGTGCTGGAGAAGGTGAGGATGAGCTCCACAGCCCGGGAAGAGGTCGTGAAAGCCACTATGGAAGCTGCCGATGGTGTCGCAGAGCTCTTCTGCAATATACAGACGTTGTTCGAATCGGACTTAGAATCTGAGGAAGTGACAATAAAAGGTGAGGAAGTAGCTAGTGAGTACGCTGTGCTAGAGGCGAGAAGGTACGCCTCGCGCAAGCGTATCAACAGCTCAAATGTGTGATAAGTTGTCGACGGACTGTGCGTCTCTCACTACTGAGAGGGACGAGTTGCAAAAAACAGTGGACAAGAAGTGTGACGAGTTGAGGAGTCTGAGGGCGGAACTGGAGGCGCGTTATATGCGCCTGAAACCCGCGGGCGACCCGCCGCGCGCTCTCGACACTGCTGCGATGAAGAAGCCGTCCTAGATTCCCGTTTCGGGGAACTGGACCGGCGACTGAAATTGAAGGTGGCATAACCGCGCGGCCGCGCGCCGCGGGCCGCGCTGCAGACGACGGCACCGCGAATTTACCGCTCGCTTTTACCCGCTGCCCGCGGAGACGCGGCGGCGGCGGCGGCGGCGTCGGCGGCGCCGAGCGGGCCCGTGTCCGGTGTCGAGGACAAGTGGACGACGGTGGTGCGACGGCGCCGCAACAAGGGCAAAAGACCCCTGAAGGTGAACAATAATAAGGACGAGACGCTCCCGTTCGACGGGATGTAGGTAGGCAGGCACGTGCGCCGAACAGACTACGCGTGCCTTGGTCCTCGGTTGTAGTGATCGATATACAGCCGGAGGCCGAGGCCAGAGGCGTAACGCCTCAGTGCTTAAAGATGTGAAGGACAGGGTAGACATTTCCGACCTAGGCATAGATGCAGTGAAGTTTAGGGTTACGGCTACCGGTGCGCGGCTGTTACAGCTCCCGGCAGCCACTAGTGACGATAAGGCGGGCTCCCTAGTGGAGAGAGTGAGATGAGTGGTGACTGGTGAGGACGTTAGGGTCAGTCGACCGGACAAGGTGGTGGACTTGCGCATCTGGAACCTGGATGACTCGGTTTCGGTGCCTGATGTGGTGGACGCGGTTGTCCGTGCCGGAGGTCGCTGCGGCGTCTGTCCGTGTTGGGGACATTCATCGTGGCCCCTCCGGAAGCGGCAAAGCCTTTGTTCGCTGTCCTGTGGCGGCGGCGAAAAGGCTGAGTGAGGCAGGTACTTATGGTCGGCTGGATGGCGGTTTGGGTGGAGCTGCTAAAGACGACGATGAGGTGCTATTGTTGCCTGCTCCTGGTCATACCGGGCGCAGGTGCAATAGGAGGATACTGCGGACAGGAAGGGCACAGTGCTCCTTCATGTTCCGCGGCGGCTCGCTGCCTCCACTGTGCAGTGGCTGGCCAAGAGGCCAACCATGAGGTGGGCGGGACGCGATGTCGCGCTAGCGAGGACCGTGCTACGGCGCGTTCCGGAGAGGGCCGAGGCGATGGACACACAGTGCCCGTCTGTCCGTCCGGCGTAGGTCTTCCCTCCCTTCACCCTCTCTCTTGCCTTGCGTCCGCTTTCGGACGGTCGGCGGAGCGGGGCGGGTCGGGCGCGCGTGGCCGGCGCCCCCGTTATTCAATTTCCCCGGGCGCGCGCGGTCGGCCTGGAGGGGACGGTTTTTGTGTGAATGCATGCGTGTGTGTGGCCCCCCTTTATCGGGGCAGCGGGCGCAGTAACGTTTAACGCTGCTGTGCCCGCCCAGAATATAATCAAACGCCTCGCGACCCGGGGTATGTATGTTTGTGTGGGGCCGCCGATGATAACACAACTAACATCGGCGGCCAGATACGGATGAATACGGTCGCTGTTGGCGTGTCAGTGTGTGTGTGGCCCTGCCCGTGTCGGGGCACCGGGCGAGACGGTGCCGTCGTTCCGTCGGCGCCGCCTGCGCCCAGCGCGGAGGCGATACGCGGTCGCGGCTGCGGTGCGCAGCGCAACGCAGCGGCGATCGCGGTCCTCGAGGAGGGGGCGGAGGGTGTACTTTCCACCCGAAGCCCCAAGTCACACTCGGAGTGGAGGATGTAGGGGCATCCGAAGCTCCAAGGAGGCGAGTGATCCGTGGAGTGTGGGCGTGGAGTGGTCCCCGCGCCCACCTTTGGCGGCTCCTTCACTGGAGACCCGCGGCCGGAGTGCGGTCGAATGCAAATGCGAACCCGCACGAAGGCGTCTTTCGTGGTTTTTGGAGGAACACCGAGGGGTTTTGGTGGGTCGGATTCGTCCAGTCCCACAGTATTCGTCCGCTCCCCTTCATAAAGGCGGACGTTTCGGTACTGAAACCTTTCCCCTCGGAAAAAAAAAAAAAAAAAAAAAAAAAAAAAAAAAAAAAAAAAAAAAAAAAAAAAAAAGGACTAAATCTATATACAATACGTTGAAAACAACGATCTTGCGGGCGAACTTTTATTCGTAAATACATTTGTCGCACATCAGCTGAGATGGCGACTGCGAACAATCTCATATTCAAGAGAATAATAAATAAATCCTGTTGTAAGGAAGGACCTGTATGTAGAATATCATTAAGCGAAAATCCAGTACTAGACTTCGCGCTTGCGTCTAGTACCGGCCTTATTTTCGTGGACACCTTGTCCTCACGTAAGACTGCGTGATGCGGTATAAAATAACTAGGGCTGTTATTTTCAATTACGTCTACGGGAGAAATATATTGTTTTTCTATATATTCGTGAATTACCTCATCATAAAGGTATTTCAGTTGCGGTTTCGATGCGAATTTACGTTCCAAATGATAAAGCGACTTCGAACACTTAAATGGTAAAGCGACTTCGTAGTGACCTGATTCGTTACGAGTGGTCGTTGTGGTATAAAAATCTTCACAGTATTTATCGTCTATACTTGTTATTGGTTTGCGATCTACTTCTTCAATCTCCCAAAATTTGCGAATTAATACTGAAACCTCGCACGAAGTGGTGGAACAGAACGAGAATGAAGAAATAGAAGTTAAGGTGGGAGCTTCACCTAAAATAAGATAACCGAGAACAGTCTCCAACGCGTTTGGAGTACCAGGTGAATTTATAATTTTACCTCCAGACAAAAGGGTCGCGAATAGGTTGACACCAATCAAAAGGTCAATTTCTGATGGTGTTCCCCACGTATCATCTGCGAGCGGAATATTAGTTAAGTAACTGAGCGCGCCAACATCTATTTGACATGTTGGTAAGTTACCTGTTATTTTATTCAAAACTAAAGCGCGAATATTATAATATTGCTCATGATTAAATCTCGATCGGAAAGAGAGATCAACTGCACCCTTAACTGGTTCAGTGACGCCACCTATACCCTTAACGGTGGTATGTGCGTCCGGCTGCATGGTTAAACCCAATTTTAAACAACACTTAGAAGTAATATAATGCTTTTGTGACCCGGGGTCCAATAAGCAGCGAATGACAACATCACTCCCATTACGAGCAGTAGCAAATACCTTGGCAGTAGCAAGTACTTCAGTCACATACGGCTGCTAATGAATGGACGATGAAAGCGTGCATAACGACTCCTTGTCTCCACCAGTGGTGGTTCCAATAGGAACGGGAGTTGGTTCTAATCGTGTCTGTTGTGTGGGGTGTGTGTGCGCAAGCGGAGGCACTTGCGACGAAGAAGCTGGTGGTAAGTGGCGACCGTGCGTAGAAGATGTCTGTGCGTTTTGTGTTGTGCGATTGACAACTGAAAGAGTTATGTTGACTACTTAGACATCTAGTACACATACGGTTAGTTTTAATATAATTAAATCGATCATTAATTGTGAAAGTTGAAAATTGTTTACATTTATATAATTGAGAATGTGAATCACCTTTACATAAGGAACAATAAATGCGTTGCGTAGGATTAGTACCTAAAAATGTACGTGGCGATCGAGCGATCGATCGTTGATGCGACTGTGCACGACCACTGGCGGACGCGGCGGCGGGACCGTCCAACTTGGTGGAGGCAGCGGCGCCGGCGGTGCGGTTACACGTGCGTTGTAATATTTTTACGTGTTGACGTATAAATTTTATAAAATTTTCAAACTGCGGTATGTCATCTTCTCCTCTAATTGATGACTCATACGACTGCGCGGTAGCCTGATCTAATGTCTTTAATCCCATATAAATAAATATAAAATCATCCAGCTTTTCAATTTTAAGTTGCTTTAATGCTGCGATAGTCGACGAGAAAGTATCAATAAATTTTTTTAAGTTTATTGCCGAAGGACCGTTAATTGATTTTAAAGAAAATAATTTATCTAAATATGACGTTGCAAGAGAGCGTTTATCTTGATACTTGTCGATTAAAGCTTGCCACAATATAGGATAATTTTCGGCTGCTGGTACTAAGCCAGCACACAGATTTCTAGCCTTTCCTGATAGGTGACTCATAAGATAATGAAAACGTTCTGAGTCCGAAAAGGATTCATTGTCATGAATAACCTGTTTGAATGTTTCGTAAAAGAAAGGAAATTCTAAAATATCACCTGAGAAGACTGGTAACACAATTTGGGGGATCCTTACTGATCCCTGTTTGTTGTCTGGTAAAGCAGACTGACAAGCGGGAGCTGGAGTTCGCGAAGATTGAGGTTGTAACGAGACCGCCATCATCTTTATAGAATAAAACATTTCGTCAAAAGCGGTGAGAGATTGATAATTAACTACATAATCAGGGTTTAGTTCCAAATTAAGGAGAATAATTTCATCGACAATTTTACCATACTCGGTGCGCATTTGATCGATCAGGCTAACTTTTGCAATAAAAACATTACGATGTTTCTCCATTTTAGTTTTCGAAGATAATTCATAAATAGACTGAAGTTGCGAAAAATATTGTGCACGTTTTGCTTCATACATTTTTAATTTTGCGTTTGTGTTAGCCATTATTATTATTTATATATATACTTCTTAAAAAATAACAAAGGAAAACCAATAAATGCGATATATAAAACTATGTGCGGTAATAACGTACAACTATACCTGTACTACCGTAAAAGGGCGAGCGATAAACAATAATAAAGTATAATAGGTATTTAATGTACTAAATACCTACAAGACAGACAGATATACTTGTAGCGAAAATAAAGTACACAAATGCGAGAAATGATGCGCGATATAAACTAGCATACATAAAAAATATATGCTTACTATGCTATAAAACTACTAATTAATAATGCGAAAAATAGGTACAACTATTATCTATATATACCTATATGCGAGAAAAATAAAATAATGCATAAAAGCAATATTTTAAATATGCGGTGCGAGAAGTAAATCACAATAACGTTTTAAACACTAAAGCGCGTGACAAATAAATTTGTATATACCTACTCATAAGCGGTAGTATGTAGGTACATAAGTGCGACAATGCGGAATGTAGGTATCGACCATACATCTACAAAAAATATGCGAGCGAAACATAAACTATACATAAAGCGAAATCGAAGTGAGTGATGTCTTATAGAAAATCAGATAATATATCTATAACTATAACTAAAAAGATATAAAATAACTATGTTCACAACTATTATTTTACGCGGGAGTAGTCTAAAGCGTTGTTGTTAGTCACTGTGTCGATACACCACGTATAACTTAATCATAGGTACGTAGGGCACGATCTTTAACCGACATGTAGTGTATAAAACAGCTATGCGAACTAAATACCCAAACAATTTACAATAACCAGCGTATTATACGGCGAGTACTGCAAGGAAATAAAATATCTATTACGAACAGAAATAAAATCGCTGCTTATCAATAATTATTCAGATTAAATAGTGTGCTTTCCCTGCTCACTTTCTTGTGTAAAGACTACGGTAATTAACACAATGACTTTCAGCAAATTTCAAGGTCATACACTAAAATACTAACAACCTTAACATTCAAACACTACAATCATCATACATAATATTCGACAGGTAATATTGTTTCGTCAAATAGTATAACGACAACTATAATATTTCTAGAAGCTTCGATCGATCGAACAATATCGATATAATGCGGGTGAATGTGAAATTAAATGAACGAAACAACGCAAACAGATATAAAGCGAAATTGAAGAATTGCTGCGAGTTATGAACAATTCATAAGCGACATAAATATAAACTTATTTATTAACGAAAATACCAATGTATCGTTATATTTGTGCAACCGTGGTATGCAATTTGAATAGATCCTATTACATGCGCAATAAGGTTCAATATTACATGCGAGTCATTCACTCGACTTTCACAATAGGAAAAAATTAAAACAAATTTTAAATAAATAAATTGCGATTCCTATTGTGATCCGGCGACGGAAGGCCAATACCTGGTGCGGCGGTGGCTATGATCTAGCCTTCTTCGATGGACTATATTGTTGTATAGGAAACTGGCTGGTCAAATATGAATGACTTACCCTTACTTCAATGTGCTTGTTCTTCAGTGGGCCCACACGGTTACGGGAATCTCAGGAATTCACTCAGGTTGATTACAACTATTAAGACATGCGTGCGATATGAGTGCGACGTGCGCGCGCGGCGAAAGCTATGACATCACTGATTATTGAATTAGCCGGGAGGGGTGTCAATGCACATCAACAAACCAGGTACGCATCGCGTTTGGCGTAACCAACGATACTGACATTGACAGGTACATGAGATTGAGTAATAGAGCGTGATTACATTATATATTTAACAAGCTGCCTGTTCCGTATCATTTTTGTAAATTCCTATGTCATAATGAATGTTAGGGCATAAATTCAGAGATTCATATGAGCATTTATAGACTGGAGAACAAGAGGAAGTAAACATTGGTGCAGATATTCCTTTATATTTTTCAAAGCTTTTTATTAAACATGGAGGTTTTTTGTGTATCCAATAAGAAGATGAGGTAACATACTGATGTATTTGTGGAAGTTTTAAGATAAGTGGATGGTTAGACAACTGTAAGCAGCGAACATGAAAACGATCAGCTCGATATTGTCTTCTTAAATCTAGAGGTGGATCTACAATTTCAACCTGTAAAGCATTGATTGGGCTTGATTTCATTGCTCCGGATATAATTCTCAAAGCTTTGGATAGTATTAGGTCCAGTTTCTTAAAGGCAAAAGAACTTCCCGGTGCTAACAAAAAAGTTCCATAATCAAGGACGCTCCTTATAAGGCTTAATGTAAATTTAATTTCCTGAGTTTCTGTTACCTTTTTCATAACCGAGTCAAGATAATTGCTAGCCTAGAGGCCTAGAGGTGGGGACCTCTAGGCCTGGCTCTTCTGCGGCGGAGGGAAGCGGGACGAGCTGACTCCAGCTCCCTTTCCGCCGCCTCCTTCCGCGAGTTAACTTCCTCGCAGAAGGAGCTCACCGCCAGCCACGATCTCTAGCTACTGATCATCCTCCGAACTAAATTCGGCAGCGAGAGATCGTCCGCCACTATTCGTGTGAGGACACGGCGCTCACTCTCGAACGCTGGACATATTTCCAGCGTGTGTTGCGCCGTGTCCTCCACACCTCCGCACTCGTGGCAGCCGGTCGTCGGCTCCTTCCTCGCCACATGACACAGATACCGCCCGAAGCATCCGTGCCCGGACAGTATCGGCGTCATGCGATACGTCAGTGGCCATCGCCTACTCATCCACCTTTTGAGGATGGGACGGACAGCCTCGACGGTCCTCAGGCCGGCCGATGGACTGGCCGGCCTGTCTCTCCACCTGATCCTGAGGATCCGCCGAAAGTCGGACCTCCGCGCTCTAATCTCGTGGCCAGCGGGTGCCTCCCGCATGGAACGTCGCTCCGCGCGCCAGTGATACACTGATGCGTGGAGCTCCGCTACCAAGTCCCACGGAGGAGACCCCGCCAGCAGACCCGCCGCTTCCCCGGATATGGTGCGGTAGCCTCTTATGGCCCGTATGGCCATGACCCTGTGTGGCCTGTTTAGGCAGGCCACATTTTCCCTACCTAGGGCCCCCACCCAGATGGGGGCCCCGTACAGGGCCATGGACCGCACCACGCCGAGGTATAGGCGGCGGGAACCTTCTCCCGGGCCCCTCACATTTGGCAGCAGCCAGCTAAGAGCGCCGGCGGCTGCCATGAGGCGAGAGACCAGGTTCCGGAAGTGAGCGCGGAAGCTCCAACGACTGTCCAGGTCAAGCCCCAAGTATCGAATACAGGGCTTGACCCCCACCCTCTGGCCACTGACGACCAGCTGGGCATCCGGAGGTGGCGCACGCCGAGGCCCATGAAAGAAAGAAAGAAAGAAAGAAATAATCTTTATTCAAATAAACTCATTACAAGCACTTTTGAATAGTCATATTTTGATTCTACCACTCATTCGGAATGCAGATTCATCACAAGAAGAATGAGCAAGAAACTTGTGTGTTGCTCTTTTTAATAGATGTTTTTTTTTATATAAATAATTACAGTGTAACAAGTAAGAGGCATGCGACAATCAACATAGAAATCGCTACGCACTCATTATTAGTGTAATCAGATAATATTGTCAGTGCTATGTATTTAAAATTTTTCTACAAAAACATTATTATCGTTAACGAATTCTTCAATTTTATAGTAAGCTTTTTTGCAAAGGAAGTGTTTTATTTGACATTTAAATCTTTTTTCTGGCAGATTTATAACAGACTCTGGTATTTTATTGTAAAACCTTACGCAATTGCCATAAAACGAATTACTAACTTTAGCCAAACGACATTTAGGTAAAATCAGTTTGTTATTGTTACGTAAGCTTTTATTAGTGCAATCACTAACTCTTTTGAAACTGTCTATATTCTTCCTGGCATACATGATATTTTCATAAATATATTGAGAAGCAACGGTGAGGATATTTGATTCCTTAAAGCACTCTCGCAAAGACTCCCTGGAACCCATGCTATAAATGGAGCGAATGGCCCTCTTTTGTAAAATAAATATTGTATTTATATCAGCTGCTTTGCCCCATAACAAAATACCATACGACATAATGCTATGGAAATAGCTAAAGTACACAAGTTTAGCCGTTGCCACGTCTGTTAATTGCTTAATTCTTCTTACCGCATAAGCGGCGGAACTAAGTCGACTCGCTAATTTAGTAATATGAGCGCCCCATTGCAACTTGGAATCTAATGTGATACCTAGAAATACAGTATCATCCACAAAATTAATAGGTTTATTGTCCAACGTGATTTTTGAATCTACCGGCCTTACATTGGGGAGAGTAAATTTGATACATTTAGTTTTATTTGCATTTAGTAACATATTATTAGCCGTAAACCATTTTAAAACATAAGAAAGAGCACCGTTTACTTCGTCCAAATCATCAATATGTCGATTGACTTTGAATACTAATGAAGTATCATCAGCAAACAGAACTATGTCAGCTATCTTTTCTACCATATAAGGAAGATCATTTATGTAAACTAAAAATAAGAAAGGACCTAAAATAGAGCCCTGAGGAACACCCATTTTAATACTAGTTCCCTCAGACTTTACACCATTTATTTCGACAACTTGCATTCTATTATTTAGATAGGATTTCATCATGCTTTGTGCTTCATATCTAATACCGTAATGTTCAAGTTTGAGCAAAAGTGTTTCATGTTCAACGCAATCAAATGCTTTTGAAAGATCACAAAATACACCGACTGCATCCTGAGACCTCTCCCAAGAATCAAATATATATTTAATGAGAGCTACACCGGCATCAGTAGTTGATTTACCGGCCGTGAAACCAAATTGTCGACTGTGAAGCAGTTTATTTACTTTAAAGTGTTGCAGCATTTGATTGAGCATAATTTTTTCAAACACTTTACTCAATACTGGTAAGATAGATATAGGCCTATAATTACCTACCACAGTTTTTTCTCCTGACTTAAAGAGTGGAGTTATTTTGCTATGTTTCATTAAATTGGGAAAAACACCATCAGAAATACATTTATTGAAAATAATTACTAAATATGGAGCAATAACATCTATAGCGGTGTTAATAACTTTAACAGACATGCCCCAATGGTCTTCAGTATTTTTTAAATTTAATTGTTTAAATGTTTTAGTAATTGTAGCAATGCCAATAAAAGTAAATTTAAATGTAACCGGACAAGAAACAACATTGTCAATAAGGAATGATTTAGCTGTACTAGGAGAAGAGTCCAAAGAGGAAGTAATATCAGTTGGAATATTAGCGAAAAAGTTCTCACTAACTTTTCTGACTTTTTAATAAATTTGTTTATTTTTATATATTTTTTTAATTTATTGACACTATTAAATTGACTAATACAACTGTTTGAGCTGGGTGTATTAGTTAAATCTATGGTCACCAACGGCTGAGTAGACTTTTGATCACAAGTGACATTTAACAATTCTGTATACAGATCTAAGGTGTTATTGTAGCTACTCACCCGTTTGTGTTCCAACATAGATTCACTATGTGCTTGTGCTTCCTCAAGGTGTCTCTCGAGGTGAGTGATACGCTGTAAATTTGACTCATATGTGTCCCTGCAGTGATCATATTCATTAACAAGTTCCTGAAGTCTATCCCTGTCAACGCGTAGGTCCTCACAGAACACATTAATGTCTACAAGTTCCCCTTCAGGGCCACATATTTGTCAAATAGAGATTTCATCTCTATTTCACTATCATCACGTTCCTGTAACAACACTTTATTCAAGTCTTGGGTTTTCTTTAATTCAACGAGTGCCACCTTAAGTTTAGCATCAAGATCACAGGCTCTTCGGGACATCATTATTAAATATGCTGAGTAATTAATTTAAATATAAAGGAACTTAATGGAATTTAGAATGTGTGCTATTTCCTTACAATATATTTATTTATAAATATATAATACCTATGTAATATGTAATATGTAAGTAATTTTAGTAAATTTGTTAATTATAAATAACAATACTAAATATTATTACTTGTAAGAATGGGTTTCTTGGGGTACTACACAAGCTCAAATAATAGAATTAAAAACAACCAATTCTAGAAGATTCAGTATTGTTATTGAAATATATATAAATAACTATTTAAATTAGTGAAAGTTTCACTCTCTTGTTGTGTATTTTAATGTAAGAATTAATTATATTTCAGTTAGTACTTACAATATTTGGTTAGTGGGTAATTTTTTTTTCCTCGACGCACAACTGTAATTCACTTTTAAAGTTACCACAAAATTAACATGTATTACAAAATAAGTAATAATAAAGGAATGTTATAATAATTTAAATTGAATTACGCGATAACATGTACAAGATTAATGTAAATATAAGTTTATTACGAACTTTGACAGTTGACCGGTAAGAAATATTTATGTGTCGATTTTTGTACACAAATACTATATAAAAATGAACACAAACAACAATCGATACTTTTTATAGCTTAAACTCACTAATTATATCAATTACACTAAAAAAATTGAATAATAAATTAGATAAAAGTAATTAATTATTAGGGCCAGCTGACAAAGACAGTTATCGGTAATGTTGCCAGTCGAGGAAAAAAACATGAAAACACAGGACCTCGGTCTTCTCCAGCGCCACCTGGAGCCCAAGCCTTCTTATACGACCGACGACCAGCGCCACGCATGCCGTGGCAAAGCGGGTAGCCTCCAGTAGGTCCCGCCCCCGGGCAGTGACCAAGGTGTCATCCGCGTAACACACGAGGTCAGTGCCCGTTAAAAGGGCGCCCCGCAGGTTCCAATCATACCCGATGTTCCACAGGATCGGGCCCAGAACCGACCCCTGTGGAACACCGCGTTGCATTTCCCTCGGCACTACAACGCCGTTCCGCCCCGTGCATAGCACAGACCTGTCTTCGAGATAGGCCCCGATCACGTCCCGAATGTAGGGAGGCGCGCGATGGTACTTCAGCGCCTCCCTAATAGTCGCAAAGGGCAGGGTGTTGAAGGCGTTCTTAATGTCTAGAGAGACCGCCAACAACACCCCACCCTGGGACGTCGCCTCTTCCGAGAGGGAGCGCACACGCGAGATCGCGTCGATCGTTGAGCGCCCCTCTCGGAACCCGAACTGCTTCGGGCTGAGATCGGGACCTACCTGAGACAGGTGTTGGACGAGTCGGCCCGCCAAGATTCGCTCGAAGAGCTTGCCGATCTCGTCCAACAGTACTATGGGGCGGAACGCCGAGGGAACCACCGAACCTGCGGGGTGCTCCGCTTTGCGGAGCAGGACCACTCTACCCGCTTTCCACTGATTGGGAAACCGTCCCGACTCCAGACACGCGTTGAACAAGCGCCGGAGTCGGTCCCCTAGGGTGTTTAGGGCCAAGGCCAGGACGCGGCCGTGGATACCATCCGGACCCGGGGCGACATTCTTGCCCCGGAGTTTATCCACGGCCGCGGCGAACTCCTCCTCGGTAATGGCAGGAACCGCAGCAGCGCTGACGCCGCTGGCCTCTCCATCACTGCCACGCGGCATCATCGGAGGAGGTGTGATCCCTTCACACCTGTCTCGGGAACAGCTCCTCCAACAGCCCCTCCAGCTGCTGCGGCTGGAGACCCTCTGCCACGGGGGCGCCCAGGGGCGTAATTTGCCCCTGACGAACCTATAAGGGCGCCCCCATGGATCCCTGTCCAGGGTCTCCAGGAGTTCTTCCCTGGCTGTCTCCTTGGCCCTGCTGATGGACAGCTGCAGAGCTTTCTTCCTCTCTTTGTACTGCTCGTACAGCTGTGCTTCCTCGTCGGCGTCGCGGCCCCCCCAGAGTCGGCGGTGCCGGGTGTACCGGCGGCGGGCGGCGGAGCACTCCTCCCTCAACGCCGCTATCTCCTCCGACCACCAGTACACCTGACGCCTAGGAGGTCGAGGGCCGGCTCGGGGCATCGCCGCGTCGCAAATATGCGACAGAGCCTCACCGAACCAGCCCACCTCTGCGTCGACCTCCACAGGCCCCTCCGGCATGGGAACCCAGGCCTGGACGATGGAAGCCTCCATCAGCACGTCTTTATTCAGACGTTTCAACACCCATCTGGGGAGTTGTGGGACATTCCTCTCCTGGCGACCGGGGTGCGGAGCTACGGGTGAGGGGAGAACGTCTATCCGAATGTAACGATGATCGGATAGCGTCTCCACCTCATCCAACACCTGCCAGCTCCGCACCCTCTGTGCGATCGCTGGACTGCAGAGGGATACGTCGACATGCGACTCCCCTGCTGTCTCACGCACGTGGCGGCCGACCCTCGGTTCAACATCACCAGGCCGGCCGCGGCCGCCTAGTCTTCCAGGACCCTGTCTCGAAAGTCGGTGATGGGGGAGCCCCATGCCGTGGATTTGGCATTGAAGTCCCCATCACCATCATTGGACGGGCCGAGTATAGCTCCAGAGCGGCCCCCAGCCCGTCCATGAACTGCTCGAACTCGGCGAGAGTCCTGTTCGGAGAGAAGTATGTCCCGACAACGACGGTTTCCCCCAACTCACTCCTATGTACCCCGCTCCGCCGAATAGGCGTCTGACGAGCGGGGTCGCGGGGTTGCCCGCGCCGACAATGGCCACCAGGCCAGAGGGGTCGCCGAACCAATGGTCGCTTCGTGGGACGCGATATGGTTCGGCGACCACTGCAAGGTCAACTCCCCACTGCACCGCGCTCTGCAGAAGCAGATCCTGGGCGCGCGCGCAGTGGTTCAGATTCCCCTGCAGGAGGCGATGGACTGCCATTATTAACCGGTGTCCATCACCTCAGCCTCTCCCCGGGGCCATTGCCGCGGGCCGACGACAGTGCGGATCCCCTCGCTCTCTTGGACCGGGATTGGGGGCACTTTTTGGCCCCCACCCGGTGATCGGCTGGGCGACCCGCCGCTGCGCAAACCACGCAGTGTGGGGCCGCCGAACATCCGGCCGCTTTGTGGCCGGGAGCCCCACACCGGTAGCAAAGGCCACTCCGGTCCTTCTCGTGCGAGCACCGCGCTACCACGTGCCCGCTCTCGAGGCACTTGTAACACCGGAGGGCTTCTGCCGCAGCAGCTCCACAGCGGCTGAGACCCAGCCGATCCGGATCCGCCCCGCCGTCGTGACCTTCTTGACCGCGGCCAATGGGGCCCGCACCCAGCAGGTGCCCAGGCCCGACGCGCCGCGCCGAATCTCCCCGACGTTGACGGCGTCCGCCGTGCACTCGCCGTGCTGTGCCACGGCGGCCGCCACCTCCTCCCGGTCGGTACCGTCATCCAGGCCCATGACCCTCATTTCGGCCGTCTTGGTGGGCCTGGCGATTCGGACTGTACCTTCCGGGACTACGGTGTCGGCCGTCAATGCGCACGGACGTGTCCGCTCCGCTCAAAATTGTCTATTGTTTTCGGGAAAACTAGTTTTCCCCAAAATCTCGTTATTTTCTTTTTTGTTTTTCTTGTGCCTCCACTACACGAACAGGTGCGCGCTTTAATAATTAATTACCGCGTTTTCTTCGGGTTCGCGAGTGAGGTGGAAATTGGAAACTGTGAATTGTTATTGACTTGGACATTGTTATTGGACCACAGTGGCGTGTAAAGACTCCTGGACGCAAAAGGCGGTATCGTGCTGTGCCACGTGTAGGTCCCAAAATAGTGCCCAAAATTACAAATTGCGACGGTAAATACTGATAGGTTAGCACGTGCTCTCATTTTTAGGTTAGGAACGTGGTCCGCACGCGGTCGGTGATTGACGGCTGTCACACTGACAGCCGCCATATTGCCTGCCGCGGTGCCAACATACAAGCGTCAAAGTCATCTGTCACTGTCAGTGTGTCAGATTGACTTTGGCGTTTGGTAGCATAGGTTGGTACGTTATTGTAGGTTGGCATCCCTGCTGATTCCGGTGTTGCCTCCTTCAATAATTAGTGCCAGATTAGCTAGATTAGGTTCCCCCCGAATAATTGTTCCGTCCTCCATATTGTAAATTGTATTTAGTTCGCTGTTCTTGTTTGTGTTATTTGTTTCCTTTATAAATAGCATAGCAGGCAGGAACTAGAAAATGGAGGAACCAGACATCGAATGCCCTTTCGTGACGCGACGGTCCATCTGTAGGACCCCGCCACCTGGGCAGCATCGGAGCGACGGGGGAGAAGCAGGAGCCGCCAAACCGTCTGCGTCGGGTACGTCGTCTGGCGGCAAGACGGCCGGCAAGAGGCCGCTGACGTCGCCGGAGACGATCGCCGCCCAGCGCAGCATGGTGGCGGCTGCGGAGAGAAGGAAGCCGAGCATTCGGCAAACCGCCGGCTCCGCCCCTCCAGTGGCGGGACTGCTTCTGAGCACCCCGTCCGCCGCCGGTGCAGATACGAGCCTAGAGACGTCGCAACCTCCGCAGCTGCCACTGCCACAGCAGCAGCAGCCGCGGTCAGGAGCGACAGAATTGGAGGTGAACCTTGGGACGGCCACCAAACTCGAGCTGCTGGAGAGGACGCGGAGGAACATGGCACTCATTATGGGGATGATTACCGGTCCGGGCAGCAAGCTCAACAAGGGTGATACGGCGATCATCAGCGCGCTGGGGCTGGAGATAGTCACCATCGTCGGGGCTATGGACGTCCGAGTGGCGGAAGCAGAGCTCGACGCGAGTCGGGCCGAGCTCCGCTGCGAGGAGCTCCGGACTGCCCTCGCCAAGGCTGCCGCGGGAGCGGCGGCTTCTGGCTCGGGAGTCGGGGCAGCGTCCTCTTCTGCGCCGGCACCAACTACGGGACCACTGACCTACGCCAACACGTTGCGGCTCAACCAAAAGAGCAGGGGTACTCCCGCGCAGCCAGTGCAGCAGCACCAGATTGCCTCGGGGCCCGTCCTCGTATTTTACCCCACGGAAGAGGCGGCCCCGGAGCTGAAGACGGCCTAGGATACCAAGAGGGTACTGAAGAAGGCGGTTCGGCCCAAAGACCTTAACGTGCAGGTGGAGAGGGTAAGGAAGGTCGGTAACGCCGGCGTTGCGGTACAGACCACCAATAAGGAGGCGGCGGAGCGCCTCAGGAAAGCGGCCCCAGCTGCCCTTCGGGTTACCGAACTAAAATCGAGGCGGCCACTGGTGGCACTGAGAGGTTTTACCCCGGATGTCCAATGGGACGATATCGTCGGGGGATTAGTGGAACAAAATTTGAGCGGCACTGAATGGGACACCAAGAAGGTGAAGGCCAACGCAGAACTGGCCTTCAAGAAGGGATGGAGGGACAGCCAAAACACCACGGCGGTCGTGCGTTGTAGTGCCGGCCTTAGAGACGTGTTGGTTGCGCGGGAGAGGCTATACATTGGGTGGAATGTAGTCACTCCAGGTGACTATATCGACGTCACCTGCTGTCAGAAGTGCCACCAGTATGGCCATCCGGCAAAATACTGTCGGGCCTCAGTCGTCACCTGCGGAAGGTGCGGAGAAGCCGGACACGCGCGGGACAAATGCGCATCCGCCAGCAGACGGTGTGCAACGTGTCATAGATTCGGCCGTAAAGACGCCGCGTCGCACGGTACGATGGATAGGATATGCCCGGCTAGAATCCACGCCGAACAGCGGGCTGTAGAAACTACAAAATATGGCTCGTAATCGCGCATTAGGTTTAGGGATCGGTCAAATAAACCTGGGGGGGTCGGAGCTGGCGACTCGTGAACTACCACGGATAGCGGAAGACCTAGGCCTCGATATTATTCTCGTCCAGGAGCAGTATGCGAGAGCCTGGGCCGACGCGGACCGTCCTCTTGCGGCCATACAAGTCGGTGACAACCCCAAGGCGGGTATTCTTGTATTTAGGTCTTTGGAAGTCGCGATTGTTAGGGACTTATGTAGTGAACATTGTGTAATAGGACATGTAGCTGAGACCGACTTATATATCGTGTCCGGCTACTTCCAATATGGTGATGACATTGACCGCCACCTGCACCACTTGGAACGAGTACTCGACGTTCTTCGCGGAAGAAGGATCCTCATCGCTCTGGGCTGTAACGCCCACTCACCTCTGTGGTTCTCCGAGGCTCGCCACTACACGGGGCGCGGGCACGACTCGGAACACAGACGGCGTGCAATGGAAGGTTTCATCCTCAGTAGGGATCTCGTTCTACATAATAGGGAAGGCCAACCGGCGACCTTCAGCGGCCCAAATGGCGAATCGAACATAGACATCACTTTGACCTCGCGGGGGTAGGATTAGATGGGTGGTTAGTTAATGATAGTGTTAGTGTCAGTGATCACAGGATGATATCCTTCACAGTGGGCGGTGCGGTCAGCCGACCGGCGTCGTGCGCTGAGCCAATTAAAATCCACCGAGATACCGTGACCGGCGTGTGGACTGGGAACTCTTCAGGCGGAAGATCCACTACAGAATGGGGGACCTCGACACCTACCAACAGCCGGCTGAACTCGCCAAGGACTTCACCAGCATCATCACGCGATGCGCCAGGGAATGTCTCGGGAAGAAGAAGGAGATAGGAGGAGTGGGCTACGAATGGTGGAGTCCGGAACTGGACCGTCTTCGTAGA
>NW_026712889.1:0-62222 GCF_030625045.1 Achroia grisella | reverse complement strand
CATAGAATATATCCAACAAATAGTACAGGAACGTAATGTCCAAAAGTTTTGTATGGTTGGAGACTACAATCTGTCAACACTTGAATGGTATTCAGATGGGTCGGGTCTTCAGCCAATTCTTACAAATAAATCAACCTTATCTGACAAAGAAATTATGTCATTTACTGCTCAAATGAATTGTCTACAAATTAACAACATAAGAAATAAGAATAATAAAATATTAGACCTTGTCTTTACTAATATCACAAACTGCAGTTTGACGCCTGCGCCGATTCCCCTTGTCCCGTCTGACGAACATCATCCACCATTTTATTTTATTGCCCTTTGGATTTTAAGTTGAAATATATGTCTTCAAAAATTCAAAACCAATACTGTTTCAAGAGTGCTGACTATAGCGCAATCAATGAAGATTTATCTAAGTTGGATTGGTATGATTTATTTAAAGATAAATCGACTGAATCCGCTGTTGATATATTTTATGAAATTGTTTACGGACTAATAAAAAAACACGTACCAATTAAAATTATAAAATCTACTCGTTTCCCGCCTTGGTTTTCTTCTTCTTTGAAGCATATATATAAAGATAAAACTCAAGCATGGATTAAATGGAAAAAATATAAAAATAAGACTGATTATGAAAAATTTTCACTGTATAGAGAACGATTCAAAAAGGAATCACAAAAATGTTATTGTTCTTACATTGATAAAGTTGAAAGTAGTATAAAAGACAACATAAAATTTTTTTGGACATTCGTTTCTAATAGGGATGATATTCCTGAGTCACTATATTATAATGATAAAATCACTGAAAAACCTGAAGAGGCTTGTAATTTATTTTCAGACTTTTTTCATTCTGTTTTTGAACCCTCATCCGTAACAGAAGATTATGATATAGACAATATTAACTCAAATATAAACAACAATAGTAGTAATGTGGTAATAACTAACATTACATTCAGTATCGATCAGGTACTTAAGGAACTTAAGCTGCTGGATATTTCTAAAGGTGCAGGTACTGATAATATTCCAGCCTACTTTCTAAAGTTAACTGCAGTGACATTATGTAAACCATTGCACTATCTATTTAATAACTGTCTACGTGACGGTGTATGTCCGATTATTTGGAAATCAGCACGTGTCGCACCAATACATAAAGGGGGTTGTAAAAAAAATATTGAAAACTATCGCCCAATCTCAATTTTACCAACGTTATCTAAAATACTTGAGAGACTCGTGCATAATGCTATTTATCCCATAATCCATGACAACATTATTCCTCAGCAGCACGGCTTTGTTGAACGTCGTTCTACTACTACAAACCTGGTAGTCTATGCCTCTTATCTATTTGAGACTTTGGACCAAAACAAACAAACAGACAGTGTATATACAGATTTCAGAAAGGCATTTGATACAATAGATCATAAATGCCTTCTAGAAAAAATTGCATTCAACGGTATACGAGGTTGTCTTTGGCGTTGGTTTAAATCCTACATCACAAACAGAACTCAAAAAGTTGTAATTAATGGGCATGAATCCGATTTAATGTCCATAAGTTCTGGAGTACCTCAGGGGTCGATCCTAGGTCCTTTACTTTTTATAATGTTCATAAATGATGTCAATTCATGCTTTAAGTTTTGCAAAATTTTATTGTATGCTGATGACCTTAAAATATATCATGTAATTGATGGTCCCAATGATCATATACATTTTCAGGAGGATCTGAATCGTTTCAGCAGTTACTGTAAAACTAACAAGCTAACACTTAGTCTAACAAAATGTAAAAGTATCACTTTCTCCAGAAAGCGAAATATAAGCAAGTTCTCTTACACATTGTGTAATTCTGTCCTCAATAATGTGGAAATAATCAAAGACTTAGGTATTACTTTAGACACTAGGCTCGTACTTGATACACATATCGATAATATAATTAATAAAGCATATAAAATGTATGGTTATGTTATGAGAACCTGTGTTAATTTTAAAAGCCCTTCTACTTACTTATATTTATACAAAAGTCTTATTCGCTCTCAATTAGAATATGCCGTAACTGTTTGGAACCCTTTTTACAATATATATTCGGATAGAATTGAAATGGTACAGAAAAAAATTCTACGCCGATTACAATATAAGTTTTACTATAGCCATCTTTCTTATGACAGACTTTTGAAGAAATTTGATTTATTAAATCTAACATCGCGACGCACACAACTTGAGATTATGTTTTTATATGATATAGTCCAAAATAAATATGATTGCACCTCTTTGACAAACCAGATAAGTTACCGGGTTCCATCGCGAGCACAAATGAGAACGTCAAGAAAACAGGAATTGTTCGCTGTTAACAGATGTCGTACAAACTCTGGTACTCGGTCACCAATTAATAGAATTGTTAAAGCATATAATGATAAGTTCTCTAATATAGATATATTTGCTACTAGACCATCATTATTCAAAAAGATGGTTGGTCAGAATTTGTCACATACCCACTTAACTTAATAGATGTTAATTTTTATTCTTAGTAATTCCTTTTTTTTTATTTTTTTATTATTATTATTTTATTTCATTTTACGCTTTCTTATATTTTTTTTATTTATTTATTTATTTACATGCTCTCGGTGAGTATTACAGTATAATACCAATGCACTCATCAAGGATTAAACTTACGCAATACATAGATTAATAGTAATAATAATTATAGTAACAATAACTGTTTTATATATATATAGAAAACAACAACTACAGAAATTACAATAACAATAATAATTTAGACAAGAATAATACCTATTCTAATATTGTGACTCCACAAAACTTGTTACCGCTCTGTGAAACTCTGGGGCAGTACAGTTAAATATGTCAAGTTGACAAATTACAGATACCTCATTAAGCAGACGAAGTGCTCTTGGGATTGGTGCATGATCAGCACCTGAGGTTCTGCACCGGGGCAGAGCAAATATTCTATGTTTACGATCGCGTTTATTAATTTCTGGGACCTGAAAGCTGATCAGACTCAAGATATTTGGATCATATCTAATTCCCTTAATTATTTTATATATGAACTCCAGAAGTGATATGTTTCGTCTTACCTCAAGGGCATTATATCTCAACATACCTAACAAGAAGGTGCTCGGATATATATGAGGATAACCTACGCGATAACCATATTGTTTATGATACAACCATCTCATAAACTTTTTTTGTAATTGTTCAATCATCATTGAATATTTTGCCTCGTGTGGATTCCATATGATAGCATTACTTTCTAAAATACTCCTAACGTAAGCATTATACAAAATTTTTATAGCTTCAATACTATTCAGGTTTTGGGCCTGCCTTAGCACAAATCCCAGAGATCTGTATGCTCTGCGACACATCCCTACGATATGTTTACTAAAGGATAAATCCTCACTCATTAACACCCCTAAATCGCTAACAGAGTTAACTCTTGGTAAGCACGTGGAGCCTAGACAATAATTGAAATTAATAGGCTTTTTTAGTCTACTAAATGTTAATACTGAACATTTGTTAGTATTAAACATTAAGTTATTCTTCTCACTCCATTGTTTGACGCAATCAATATCTCGTTGGAGACGAATGCAGTCAGAGTAACTATTAATTTTAAAAAATAATTTGAGATCATCAGCAAATAATAGGCATCTTGCTGAAGTAACGGTCTCAGGCAAATCATTTATCATGATAAGAAACTCTAACGGTCCAAGGTTGGAGCCTTGGCTGACCCCAGAATGTGTGTAATAAGAATGAGAAATATGGCCACCATACTGAACATATTGTTTTCGATTTTTTAAATAGGACGCAAAAAATTTAAGTAGTGATGGGGTAAAACCGACAGATGCTAACTTTCTCAGAAGTATATCGTTATTTACCATATCAAATGCTTTTTTGTAATCTAAATAAATTGCATCAACTTGTGAGCCAAAATCAACAGCTGCAGTTGTATAGGTCCAGAATGACATCAAATTACTGGTAGTGGAACGTCCCTCCCTGAATCCGTGTTGAACGTCGGTGATTACACTCTTTGTTTGTTGAGCGATATAACGGTGTAAAATAGATTCAAACAACTTGCCAAACACTGACAAGATAGCTACTGGCCTATGGTCATTAACATTAGAAGCCGGTTGTTTTTTAGGAATGGGAACTACACGTGATATTTTCCATTCATCAGGATAGTAATTATTTTTTAAACATAAATTAAATATATGCAGTAAAGGAGTTGCCAAAACCGAACCGCAATCCTTCAATATATAAGGAGGAATACCATCCGGCCCAGCAGATCTTTTTGGCTTAAGCTTTTTGAGGGCTATGTTAATGTCCTGCGACAATATGCACTGTATGTGAATCCGATTATTACTATTTTCACTTGCTGCCGCCATCGCTTCATCTACATTCAATTTTGGTGGACTCTGAGCATATATTGAAAAGAAATAGTTTGCAAATAATTGAGCACATTCATGTATCGGTACCGATCGTTCATTATGTAGAATACTGCTCACATTATCCCTATATCTACGTTTCGCCTTTATATATCGCCAAAACGCCGATGGGTCTTGTTTTATGTCGTTTTCAATTTTATACCTATAATTATCAAAATCCCTTTTTATATTAAGCTTAACTATTGCCCTAAAGTGTGAAAATAAGGCACGATAATTTTGTAATTTTGTAATTTTGTATTTAGTGTGATAAAACGACTTAGTTTTAATGTTGCGCTTAGTTTCAGTCGTGTACCACACAGGATAAGAATATCGAGATGGTACAGTCTGGCGCTTTTTTCTTGGGACACAATCATCGACACAAGCATTAATAATATTGTAAAAAATATTCAATGCAAGTTGTGGATCACCTGTTTGTAACAAAGACCACCAGTCTATATTACCTAATTTTGAATATAAAGTTATAAAATCAGCTTTATTAAAATCCCAGTCATTTACAGTACTCAACTTATCACAACATTGATTTTCACCATAATATTTAGTATTTATGAAGAAACTAAGTGGCGGGTGATATTTGTCCATTGGCACTAAGCTGTCAATTTCATGAATCACTGTCACCTGCCCCAATGATTTGCTAACTAAAACGAGGTCTAATGTACTTCCGTAGCTATTTTGTATACAATTTACTTGATCGAGATCACAGAGCGATAACAAATATTCATATCTATGATGCACCGCAAGGGATGCCGAATTAAAATTAAAATCTCCACATATTAAAATATTGGAGTACTTAAAACCAATACATTCAATCACCTCAAAGACTGCAAAATACTGAGCTTCAGACGCAGTCGGTGGTATGTATACGCACACAACCACAAATAATAAATTGTTATTACGATATAGGCCGCCACACACTAACTCACAATCGCAACCGGTTTTATTGTCTAGTTCGATGTCTATTCCGCGAAGATCATATAAAGCTGGGGTCACAATAGCTACTCCGCCTCCGCGACTCTTTCCACTTCTGTCACATCGAAGTAACTTATATCCAGGTGCCACGACCTCCTTGTCCAAGATTCCGGGAAGTAACCACGTTTCAGTTATGAAAAACAGTTGAAATGTAGATGCTGCCATAGCCGACGAAAATTCATGAAGCTTATTAATAGATAAGTTGCATTTTGAGTCGATATTTGTAATTTTGTATAAAATTCACCACTACTCTAGACAAATTTGCATGATTATATAATTATTGTCTTAAGTAAACTGTGATTAACGTCGTTGGTAATACATTTATCTTTCATCTCATCACATATTGTATGTATATTTAATATTGTATTACTGTTTGTTAGTCCTAAATAAATAAAAAAAAAAAAAGACATTGTGTAACGTACCATCCAAGGCAACCAAGGATGCGCCGAGCAAAGCTGCGTCACAAGATCCGACAAGGAGGGCTGTCGAATGGAATGCGCCAACTCAGGCTGCGTCCCGTGACACACCATCCATGTCGGTAAAAGATGCGGTGAAAAAGGCTGTGTCTGAGGACACGTTGAGGAAGGGCACTGAGCGGAATGCGCCAACCCAGGCTGCGTCCCGTAAAGTGCCTCCAGCGTTGGCCTTAGATGCGCCTCCAAAGGCAACTCTTAACCCTCCGCCAAAGACAGGCGCTGCTATGGGGGAACCAAGGACAAGCGCACTCCGGGATGCGCCCAACAGGGCTGCGTCAGTGAGTGCGTCTTCCGAAGGGAACTCGGCAGCACTGATGAAGGCGGAGGCGGAAGAGAGGTCAAACAAAGCTGCATCCGACAACGGTTCTGACACCCCGGCATTGGATCTGTCGTCATTAAAAGACGCAATCCAATCACCCACGAAACCGGGTCAATGGAAGACCGTCACCAAACCCAAGTCGGCCTCAAAAAAGCGGCGCATGAAGGCCAGAGCCAAAGCAGCAGCACAATGCGCAGAAGCAGTGGATGCCGTAAGGCATCAGCTCGGTACTTACACAAAGGCGACCAAACCGAAAGGGGAGGCGTTAACAAGTGGGACCAAAGCACCCGCAACTGCCTCGACAAGTGCTGCACTGACGGTTGGCCTTCATAAACGCAGCATGAAGCCCAGAGGCCGGAAAAAGACCAGGACATATGACGACAAGACCGCACCAAGACCGCAGAAACGCACTCATCCGGAGGACACGGTCACACCCAAAGGGGAGGGCAAAAAACCCAGAACCGCAGGAGCGATGGGTAGGGGACCGACGTCATACGCTGAAGCAGCTGCCAGCTTCCTGGCAAACGAACTGTGCGTTGCAGTCATGGTAGAACCATTTACCGACCTCATACAAGACCAAGCGGAGGATCTCAGAAGGCAGATCGAAGGGAAGCTTAGACTCCAAGTCAAAGCCGACCTCAAGATCCCTGCAAACAACAAGAAAAAGACCTCAAATTCCGTGGCAAGGCTCACTTCGCAGATGGTGTCCTCAAAATATGGTGTGAGGATGCCTACACCTTAGCCTGGCTTGAGAAAAGCATCACAGACATGGTCTCACCAGTAGAAGGCTCGAGACTAGTCGTTAGACCACAGTCGGCCATACCGAAGAAGGTGCCGTGCCTGCTCTTTGTACCTGGAGAAATCGAGGACTTGGCAGAGCTACGTGAACTTCTCGCGGCAAAACAGCAACATGAGCATCAACTCCTGGACCCTGACACACGAAAGAATCAGAGCAGATCCACCAGGAACCTGCCTATTCTTTCGTATTCCTGAAAAGGATGTAGAAGTGCTGAAGGCCCAGGACAGAAGAGTCTACTACCTGATGGGGAACATCTATGTTCGCTTCCTGGACACAGATGTCTCCCATCAAACACCTGCAGCCGCCTCGAAACAGACGGAGGCCACAAGCCTTGGCGAGCAGGAGACGGAACCCGAGCCGACAACGTCGGCAATGGATGTCGCGACTGCGGCGGAGGACGTAGAGGCTCCGACGGCAATGGAGCAGGAACCATCTTCACCGGGAATTATCTCGGATGAAGAGTGCTTTCCGGCGGGGAGGAGAGAGCGAGGCCAGTGACAGCCTCCTCTACTCCTCCCCCTACGGGAAGACTAAACTCCTGCAGGGAAACCTCCAGCACAGCCAAACTGCGACGGCCTCACTACGCAGAGTGCTGGAAAATAACACCCAGACCATAGCCCCGATCCAAGAGCCGTGGATCAGAAACAACAAAATCTGTGGTCTCGGCAACATCGGAGGAAAACTGCTACTGGATACCTCCGTAAGTAAACCTAGGACTTGTATTTTCCTACCAAAACATGTTCCAACATTATTAATAAACGAATTCTGTTCAAGGGATCTAACAACAGTCAGAATAACCAGTGTAGAACAAAATCTCCCGGACATCGTCCTCGCCTCAGCATACCTGCCGAGCGACGGGGAGGTGCCACCTCCAGAACTCAGCCAGCCGGTCGAGTACTGCGAGAGGGAGAAGCTGGAACTGGTCGTCGCCGCTGACTCCAACGCGCACCACACGCTATGGGGAAACAGTAAGACCAATAACAGAGGTGAGGACTTAGCTCTTTTTATCTTTAGCAATAACCTCACACTGCTCAATAAAGGTTCCGAACCTACATTCATAAACGCTCGTTCACAAACCATCATAGACATAACACTGACATCGACAGGCATCTCGGAGCATGTTCGTGACTGGCACGTGTCCAACGAACTATCATGCTCTGATCATAGATGGATCCGCTTTACAATCGACATGCAGTTACCTAAACCACAGCCGAGACGGATTCCTCGTAACACTGACAAATTCAAATTCCTGGGATTGGTCAAAACGTACGTAGCAAAACAATCCGTACTCTCAATAAAACTAGACAAAACGGAAATAGACAACCACGCAGACAACATAACGTCCATACTAACCACGTGCTACGAACAGTCTTGCCCTCTCACCGTACCCAAAATCAGAGGTAGGCAACACTGGTGGTGTCTCGAACTAGAAAGACACCGCCGGAAGTTAAGGAAAACTTTCAACGTAGCCATGAATAGTAGGTCACAAAGTGATTGGGACAAATACACTACTTCGAGAAAAAAATATAAAAAACTAATTCGCCAACGACGACAGGAATGTTGGAGGCGATTCTGCACAAATATAGAAAACAACAACCAAGCAGTCAAGGTAAAAGCGTGTCTCTCCAAGGAGAAAGACCACACAATAGGCTGTCTAAAAAAACCAGATAACAGCTACACAACAAATGACACAGAAACTTGCGAAATACTACTGTCAACTCACTTCCCAGGATTTCTAGTGGACAATAACCACTCATGGAATTCACAGGAAGACAGGACAACCAGCAGCTCGGACTGGGAGGTAGTTAACAAAATAATAGACAAAGAAAAACTAATATGGGCAATCAACACATTCCTGCCTTTCAAAGCAGCGGGACTAGATGGTGTCTTTCCGGCCCTCCTAAGATGGAGCGGAGACATAATAGCCGAACAACTCGTTCAGCTATTTCGAGCATGTCTGGCACACCGATACATACCTTTGAAATGGCGCGAAGTGAAAATAATCTTCATCCCAAAACCAGGCAGAGGTGATTATACACAGGCCAAATCCTTTCGACCAATTAGTCTCACATCGTTTTTACTAAAAACTTTGGAGAGACTATGCGACAAAGAAATCAGAGACCTTGTGTCCACAAACAAACCACTCCACCCTAACCAACATGCCTACAGTGAAGGTAAATCAACGGAATCAGCACTCCACAGCGTAGTAACCCGAATTGGTAACTCGTTACACTCAAAGCAGCCAACACTAGGTGCCTTTATAGACATCGAAGGGGCCTTTGATAAAACAAATTTTACCAGCATAAGCCGGGCTCTTGCCATACATGGAGTACCTTTAACTATCATAGAATGGATAAGCAACATGCTAAAGAACCGTGCAATTCAGTTTACCGTTAACACTACCACACGAGGTATCGTGAGCAGAGGATGTCCACAAGGAGGGGTCCTATCACCTCTTCTTTGGAATCTAGTTGTTAACGAACTCATTGAGGAGCTCAACGACAACGACCTCTACACGGTAGGGTATGCTGACGAGATTGCCATACTGATAACAGGAAATTTTGAGGGAACTCTATGCGACCGCATGAGAGAAGCCTTCAGAACTGTAGAGAGATGGTGTAAAAACCACGAACTCTCGGTAAATCCTTCCAAAACAGAACTAATCATGTTTACTAACAAAAGAGCTCCTGGTACCTTCAGGACACCGAAACTCTTTAACACAGACCTTAATCTAAAAGAAGAAGTCAAGTACCTGGGAGTTATACTGGACAGTAAGCTCCTATGGAACAAACATCTTGACCACAAAATTAACAAAAGTACCATAGCATTTTATCAATGTCAAAAGATGCTAGGAAATAAGTGGGGTATTACACCAAAAATAACACTCTGGCTATACACAGCTGTGATAAGACCAATGCTCGTGTACGGGGCCTTGGTTTGGTGGACAAGGTCGAAACTCACGACCACAGTCAACAAACTAAGGTCCTTTCAAAGACTTGCATGCTCTTCAATCACGGGATGTATGAAAACTACCCCAACAACAGCAATTGAAATAGCCCTCAATATAACACCCCTCGATTTGTACATACAACAAGAGGCAGCCATAGCCATAAGACTATACCATCTTGGTCTATGGGGCAAAAACCATAATAGTTCTCACACTCACATCCTTAACCAAGCAATCGAACACGAACCTTTGATTGCAGCTCCGTGTGACAGAACTCAAACTTATCACTCATTTAACAGAAAATACCAAATACAAATGAATCAAGACCAATCTGCTGTAAATGAACTGCGCATATACACAGATGGCTCCAAAACACATAACGGTTCAGGAGCAGGAGCCCACTCCCTTGACCTCAACATGAACTTATACATACCACTCGGCCCACACAGTTCGATTTTCCAATGTGAATGCGTTGCCCTGACTGAGGCAGCACGAACAGTGCTAAAGTTAGGTGTCAACAACTTCAACATAAAATTTATATCGGACAGTGCAGCCGTGCTAAAAGCACTACAGAACAGGAAATCAAACAACAGATTAATAATCGAATGTCACAATATCATGGATAAAGTGGCAGAGCACAACGGTGCAACCATCCAGTGGATAAAAGGGCATAGTGGATCATATGGAAATGATGCCGCGGACGAATTGGCGAGAAGAGGATCAGGCATGACGGTAGCAGGCCCCCTCCCGCTTCTGCCAATATCATTCTCACAATTTCGATCCTGGATTCGCCAAAGATCCACTGAGATACAAAACCAAAGATGGAAACAAACCACCGATTGTAAACAATCAAAAGTGGCAATTCCCAGAACAAATCAACGAATGACAAAACGCCTAATAAATCTGGACAGGCATAACATAAAAACAATGATAGGGACAATGACGGGCCACTGTCCCTTAAACAGACATTTGTACACAATAGGTGCTACAGACAGTCCCCTATGCCGGGGCTGCTTTGTAGCCGAGGAAACGGCCGCTCACGTAATCCTGGAGTGCGAAGCAGTGACCACACAACGAAATCAAATCCTCGGAACGGTGAGGTCGCTCCGAGAAGCCTGCGAAGACACCAGGAGACTTCTGCGCTTCTGGGAGGAGCTTGGCTGGCTACGCTAGTAGCCTGGCTCTACACGCACAACGGCCCGAATGAGAGGCCAATTGCGGAAAATGGAGTCCAACCGACATTGACATTTGACATTGACAAGACATTGCGTATACGAAATAACGATTTTAGCGTAATTCTTGTAGAGACTTTGCTACTCTAACACCGCTTTAATCTTATTTACTAAATCAACCAGTTTTTATGTAATATTTAGATTTTAATGATTTTGTACTAATTCGCAGTTTGTATTCACACATTTGAACTTAAAAATTTAGAGTTACCACAAGTCTTCAAAAGAGCAACAGACTTAGTCTTCCTCGCTCGTTCCTTATACGATAAGATAGTTCACGCGGAAGATTCAAAAATAAGTATTACTTGATGAATGAATGAAGTGCTCAAATTGAATTTGTTAGAACGAAGAATCCATCATTTCTATTTGTATACGCTCGGCCTGACCTGACTCTTACAAATAGTTCCAGTCTCCTAGGATACACAACCTCAGGAGCGAGGTAACTACACTTAGCGGAAATTAATTGTAAACCTGGATTTTCACACGCATGCTTAATTATTAACCGTAAAATAATTTATATGGTCGATTCGGTAATTAACCGTCGTACCTACATAACGCTACTTCGTTAACAAGTAGTCTATACGGTATTGACCATAGCTGTGACTGAGCCACTAAAAAGTATTCAGAATGTTTACAAATTTTCTTTTTCATCACCACGGAATGGTGTATTTATCAATTGAAGTCGCGCTATCGATTCATTACGCGTTATATCATTTTCAAAAGAGCAGTTTCTAAATGTTTTATACTATACTATACTATGTAATGATTGATATACCTAAAATAAATAAATTATCTGAGGTTTGGACAAAAACTCAAAGGGTAATTTATTTTGAAAAAGTATTTTGAAAATACTTATTTTGCTTTTAGTGTTATAGTACTTTAAGTGTTATATTTTAAGTAACAATGTTTAATTATAATTAATACTACTGCACCAACACTCCGATCGTGCAAAAAATTTTGCTGTATCATTATTTTTTAGTTCAATTAGTGGTCTATCTAAGTCCTGGGCTAAGGGGGGGGGAGAGTCATGACCCCCCATGACTCCCAAGACCTCCTTTGCATTTAGTATTTGAAATACAAAACACAAAACTATTTTTGTTTTTAGAGTGACATTTCTATGAATTCACTGTCGATAGCGAGCGGTGCGATGGAAAAAGATAACCGTTTATAAAAATATAATAAATAGCCCTGGACAATTAACACAGACTGATACTGAACTGATATAAATAGATATTTTTATTTTGTAAATACATATATAATATACATATAAAACACCCAGACCGATGAAAACAATCGATGACCGATGAGTAAAAATGTTTGCACCGTGCGAGAAATCGAACCCGCGACCATCGGATGTAAAGCGGTGTGACCACCGAGGCAGTCGAAATATATGAATAATCTTATGAATTTAATTTATTCTAATTTGTTTGTGTGCGTGGGGTGCGGTGTACAGTCCCCCCTGCCTCCACCGTTGCTGGAGCTTGCATGTATGGAGCATTGCGAATATAAAATATCTACATTAGTAAATTAATAAATTCATAATTGATAGACCGTTACGATATCTATATATATTCGGATGAAAATAAGTATCGCAGTAAGGACGAGTATATAAAGTGATCAACATAATTAATTGATTTTTGAAATATATTCAGAGCCAAAAAGTCTTTGTGTATACCAAAAATATCTAATTTGTTTGTGTGCGCGGGGTGCGGTGTACGGTGCAGGGGGGACCCTGCCTCCACCGTTGCTGGAGCTTGCATGTATGGAGCATTGCGAATATAAAATATCTAGATTAGTAAATTAATAAATTCATAATTGATAGACCGTTACGGTATCTATATATATTCGGATGAAAATAAGTATCGCAGTAAGGACGAGTATATAAAGTGATCAACACAATTAATTGATTTTTGAAATATATTCACAGCCAAAAAGTCTGTGTATACCAAAAATTTAGCCGTTCGGAGCCATTCAGTCACGAATTATTAGTAAAAAATGTGTCGAGTATATCGTACTATCGACGAATATATATGGCCGCATCGTAAAATAGAATGCGACGTTGCCATACCGCCTGAGATATACGCGATAGGAGTCGAGTTATTCAGTGCAAAAGGTGGAATCAGCAAGTGTTTAGGTTGTGGCGTGATCAACAAAGTGCCTAAAGAGGTGTTTATATATATATATACCCTTGGGCACTTTGTGGCTCAGACGTGCCGTATAGGTAGTTTTTTGTTGATCCATTTTCACTTGTTGATCCGGAGGCCTTTTGTTGATCTAATGCCAGCTGACCATATATAAATGTTGATCCGTTTTGAGCCACAACTGTCACGACGAGTAATAATAATAATTACGCGATTTATACACGATTTTATACAAATCCACCTTTTTGGCATACGAGCAGTTCTTGATCCAATTCAAACGGGCCAATCAGGGTGCAGCATTTGCCAAGGGCTTCCTCATTGGCACGTTTGGGCTACTACATTATGGCTACAGTGACTTAATAATGTCTAGCTAGTATTTCAAGAATAATAGTCTATCTAATCTAAATATTTATAGAAATCAGTCTGGAGTAACGTGACTCCAGATCAAACCTCAATACTTGTTATTTTTTGGACGGGAATCTTTTCTTTTGTAACAACGTTACTGAGCGAATGAAGAGAAGACGTAACGGCGGATCCAGGGGGTAGCGACATGGAGGTCTTGGGAGTCATGGGGGGTCATAACTCTCCTCCCCATTAGGATTTAGGTAGACTACTAATTGAACTAAAAAATAATGAAACAGCTAAATTTTTGCACGATCGGAGTGTTGGTGCAGTGGTATTAATTATAATTAAACATTGTTACTTAAAATATAACAGTTAAAGTACTATAACACTAAAAGCAAAATAAGTATTTTCAAAATACCTTTACAAAACAAATTACTTTTTGAGTTTTTGTCCAAACCTCAGATATTTTATTTATTTTAGGTATATCAATCATTACATGGTATAGTACAGTATAAAACAAAGTCGCTGTCACATCTAACAAGCACATAAATAAAGAAAGAAGACTTTTTGGCTCTGAATATATTTCAAAAATCAATATCAATTTATATACTCGTTCTTATTTCATAGTACTTGTTTTGATCCGAATGTATACAGATACCGTAACGGTCTATTAATTATGAATTTATTATACCTAACCTAGATATTTTATTTTGACGAGACTCCGTGTAGTAGTAGTATCCGATAAGGGTATGCGAACCCTAAGTATTATTTCAAAATGACCAGTAATTTCGAAGAAATAAACCTTTGAATTTCAAATCAACTTACCAAACGGACGCTCAAGGTTCGATTCCCGCCACCGATTTTTTTTTTGTTATTTTTTTTGTTTTGTCTTTATTTTATATTTTAAATTAACTATTTTAATAATTAAATGAATTTAATCGAACAAAACTTCGTTAAGTATTAAATTAATTTTAATTTACATTACCTATTATACTTTCTAAATTGTAAAGCAGCTAACAATTATAGTAAGATTTTATAAATAATTAACACAACAAGTAAAACATCTCAAATGTATTTTCTTTATTATCACAAAATATTTTTTATGCATAATATAATAGTTAATATCACTTAAAATTAATTTAATACTTAACGACGTTTTTATCGATTAAATTCATTTAATTATTAAAATATTTAATTTTAAATATTACTTTAAAAAAAAAAACAAAAAAAAAGCCAATGGTAGGAATCGAACCCGGGATGGCTGTGTGGTAAGTTGGTACACAGGTACATTCCTAACTAGTAAAATTAATTTAATGCTTAACTACGTTTTTATTATAAATTAATAGTCGTATAAATTAAATTGATTATTAAAATATTAAATTAAAAAAAAACAAAAAAATAAATAATAAAAGTAAACGGACGGAAAGAAATTCGAACTCGGAGTGTCTGTGTGGTAATGTGGTATTGGTACACAGGTACACTACTAACTAGGCCATATTCGTGTTGCTTGTTATGGTGAAAAAACTAGTATATATATAAGTTACACGTACAATTTCAAAGACTTATTTCTTCGAAACTACTGGCCATTCTGAAATAAAACTTTAGGGTTTGCATATATAATGTTTGCATATAAAATATGATTAAAGGTTACCAGTGTATTTACACTTTTACTGAACAAACAGAGTTGTTTAATACTAAAAATATTGTGTGGAAGGCACCAATTACTTTCAGTGCATTTATAGCTTTGCTCTTTTCCTAATTATTATTATTAAGTTTTAAAGTGGTTGAATTTTACGTAAGGGGTATTTATACATTATTTCTAATTTACCATTTATTTTAAGTTTTTTAAACTCTATTCATCGAGACCTATCTACTGAGTCCAAACACGATATTTCTGCTGTAAGTTTTCGAAGAGTATGTTCATCATCTGATAATACTGGTGCCAGCATGAAGTCAAGGTTAACAGATAACTAATTACTTTTATTTCGTCAAAATCTTTAGATTACGTATAATAAATTCATAATATCGCTACCTATTCAAATCAAAACAAGTATTAGGTACTTCATGTACTAGTATATAAATTCATCAACACACAAGTAAATGATTTTTAAATATATTCAGAGCCAAAAAATCTTTGTGCATTTAAAAAAATTTGCCGATACGGATTCACTATTGCAGTAAATTGTTGAAAAAATATATATCGAGTATAGGTATCTACTACTATTGACGAATACATTTGGCAACAACGCATGGTCTCGGTCGGAACGGCAACATCGCATATTAGAATACAAAGATAGTGGTAGAACGCGGAACGGCAACATGTTGCCGTTCCACCACGCTACCGTTATAGTGGTAGAAAGAGAGAGACAGTGGAATCAGCAATATCTACGGATCGTGGCTGGATCAACTAAGTGTGCAAGTGTATATACATATATATATATATACATTTGTCTTTAATTCAAAGGAAATATAAATAATGAACGCATCACATTTAAAACAGTAATAAGTACGTACGTAATATTATCACATGGTAACAGCACGTATTATGGCAAAAATAAACATCGGCTGATTTGAAAAGATTTATTATAGTAATAATAGTAATCTCAGGACAATTCACACAGCTTCATCTAGACCCAAGTTAAGCTAGCTGAAAATTATGTTATAGGTACTAGACAACTAATATAAATACAAAGATTTTTTTCGTAAATACATATATATTATCTATACATAGAAAACACCCAGACCGTTACAAACAATCATACTCATGAATACAAATGTTTGCAGCGTGCGAGGAATCGAACCCTCGACCACCAAGCAGGAATCAAAGCGGTGTGCTAGATAAATCGCCAGACTACCGACAACTAGCTGTACACGCGACTTCGTCCGCGTGGAATTTAACTTCTTATATTTTAGAAAAATAAAGTGAAATTCCACACGGACGAAATCCCGTGTACAGCTAGTCATCAATAAAAAAACACGTAGGTATCTCTAACATATTATACACTAGCTGTTCCCGCGACTTCGTCCACGTGGTTTTTAACTTTATTTTTCTAAAATAAAAGTAGCCTAAGTTACTCCTTGTTACATCAGCGACCTGCCAAAAAAAGTCCCGTCAAAATCGGTCCAGCCATTTCAGAGTTTAGCCGGAACAAACAGACAGACAGACAAAAATTGTAAAATATGTTATTTTGGTGTATGTACCGTATTTATATTCATATGCAAGTAGTAAACAACGGTTATTTCAATATTTCAAACAACAGGCTTCAACATTCTCAAGTACCACAAAAAAGATGTTTTTTCTATCAAATAAACCGTTTTTATTAAAAACAAGCTGTTCCCGCGACTTCGTCCGCGTGGAATTTAACTTTATTTTTCTAAAATAAAAGTAGCCTAAGTTACTCCTTATAAATCAGCTACCTGCCAAAAAAAGTACCGTCAAAATCGGTCCAGCCATTTCAGATATTAGCCGGAACAAACAGACCGACAGACAGACAGATAAAAATTATAAAAATTGTTATTTTGGTATATGTACCTTATATATATTCATATGCATGTAGTAAAAAACGGTTATTTCAATATTACAAACAGACACTCCAATTTTATTTATATGTATAGATTATTATTTATGTATTTATTTATTCATCCAAAATAATACAAATTGTGTAGGATAACGTAATAGTAACATTACAGTAAAATTTTGTCAACGACATAATAGCAACTTAAACATTAAATCTCGGTATATCTATAGAATAGTTGGCCCCAGCGACTTCGTCCGCGTGAAATTTTATTTTATTTTTCTAAAATAATAGTAGCGTAAGTTACTCCTTATTACATCAGCTACTTGCCAAAAAAAGTCCCGTCAAAATCGGTCCAGCTATTTCAGAGATTAGCCGGAACAAACAGACAGACAGACAAAACTTGTAAAATATATTATTTTGGTGTATGTATTTATATTCATATGCAAGTAGTAAAAAACGGTTATTTCAATATTACAAACAGACACTCCAATTTTATTTACATGTATAGATGTATTGATTAAAAAAAAAGTAACAGTCACAAGGCTAGTCGTATGCCTAATATATATAATAATGTAATAAATTCATTTAAACAGAAATTGCGGGAACATTATTTAAATTTGTAACTTTTTTACTGTCCTCCTTTTTTCACATCTTTCTTTTATTTCCATATATTTCTCTCTTTATTTTATGTTTTTCTTACTTTCAATTTGAGACTGTACTTATAATTTGATTATCGGATCATTATGTATTTATTTATATATAATATTTATACATTTATGGGTTATATTTACATATATATTTATGTATGTATATTGTTATTTTTTTATAAAAATTTATATTTTGCTTTGTATTTATATTTTTTTTTTTTTTGACATTTCTTATTTATATTAGTGCACCGCCAACAATCTTTCTCTGCACCACTCATAGTTGCCTGGTAATTAACGAGGCAAGATATTAAGTCCGCCACATGTACAATTTTTTTGTGCATTAAAGTTAAATAAATAAATAAAAATACACTACTATTTAATGAAAATGCGTATTGTCTAGTGCTTTGAGATGTATCAATATAAGGTCAACAAAAAAGTCCGTGATGGTATATGTCTATCTCTTAAGGATAACCAACAATAACCATTTTTTATCTTTTACATTTTAGGGGAATTTTTTTTTTTTATCGTACGTTTCCCTTAAAATCATGTAAACTATGTTATTATGTCATAATCTAAAGAAATAATAATATTTTATAGTGACATATCCACTATAAAATACCAAAAAGTAGCAATGTAATTCGTTACGCGCGAATCAGCTGTTATAAGGTCAAAGGTCGGTGCACCCCGCGTATTTAATAAATAGTGCTTCTCTGGATGTCTTTAAGAGAAAACAGCAGTATGTACGTGTATATGTACAAGTCCTTAAGTGTTAAGTTTTTCAAATGTACAATAAAGAATAAATATTTTTAAGTACAGTACTTACGTACATTAATATAATACCTACTTTTTACTTGTATCTATTGTTATCAAAATTAAATTATAAGTTCTTAACTTGACCACGACTATGTGACCCTCTCTTGGCGCCAAAACGAGTGAAAAAATGAACAGCATACGACGACGACGCAGTACCTATAGAGTGGAGGAACTGCTTATTCAGTTTTATTCAACTATTTAGTCCCTCCACCGTTACAATGAATGAAGGCGGATATTACAATGTATGTAGCATTGCGAATATAAAATATCTAGATTAGGTATAATAAATTCATAATTGATAGACCGTTACGGTATCAGAGCCAAAAAGTCTTCTTTCTTTGTTTATGTACTGTTAGATGCGACAGCGACTTTGTTTTATACTACACTATGTAATGATTGATATACCTAAAATAAATAAAATATCTGAGGTTTGGACTAAAATTCAAAAGGTACTTTATTTTGAAAAAGTATTTTGAAAATACCTATTTTGCATTTAGTATTTGAAATACAAAACACAAAACTATTTTTGTTTTTAGAGTGACATTTCTATGAATTCACTGTCGATAGCGAGCGGTGCGATGGAAAAAGATAACCGTTTATAAAAATATAATAAATAGCCCTGGACAATTAACACAGACTGATACTGAACTGATATAAATAGATATTTTTATTTTGTAAATACATATATAATATACATATAAAACACCCAGACCGATAAAAACAATCGATGACCGATGAGTACAATTGTTTGCACCGTGCGAGAAATCGAACCCGCGACCATCGGATGTAAAGCGGTGTGACCACCGAGGCAGTCGAAATATATAAATAATCTTATGAATTTAATTTATTCTAATTTGTTTGTGTGCGCGGGGTGCGGTGTACGGTGCTCCCCCAAGCCACCACCGTTGCTGGAGCTTGCATGTATGGAGCATTGCGAATATAAAATATCTAGATTAGTAAATTAATAAATTCATAATTGATAGACCGTTACGGTATCTATATATATTCGGATTAAAATAAGTATCGCAGTAAGGACCAGTATATAAAGTGATCAACATAATTAATTGATTTTTGAAATATATATACAGAGCCAAAAAGTCTTTGTGTATTCAAAAAATATCTAATTTGTTTGTGTGCGCGGGGTGCGGTGTACGGTGCTCCCCCTGCAACGGTGGAGTTACTATGTATGGAGCATTGCGAATATAAAATATCTACATTAGTAAATTAATAAATTCATAATTGATAGACCGTTACGGTATCTATATATATTCTGATGAAAATAAGTATCGCAGTAAGGACGAGTATATAAAGTGATCAACATAATTAATTGATTTTTGAAATATATTCAGAGCCAAAAAGTCTTTGTGTATACCAAAAATTTAGCCGTTCGGAGCCAGTCATGCATATATATATATATATATAAACACCTCTTTGGGCACTTTGTTGATCACGCCACAACCTACACACTTGCTGATTCCACCTTTTGCACTGAATAACTTGACTCCTATCGCGTATATCTCAGGCGGTATGGCAACGTCGCATTCTATTTTGCGATGTGGCCATATATATTCGTCGATAGTACGATATACTCGACACATTTTTTACTAATAATTCGTGCATGACTGGCTCCGAACGGCTAAATTTTTGGTATACACAAAGACTTTTTGGCTCTGTATATATATTTCAAAAATCAATTAATTGTGTTGATCACTTTATATACTGGTCCTTACTGCGATACTTATTTTGATCCGAATATATATAGATACCGTAACGGTCTATCAATTATGAATTTATTAATTTACTAATCTAGATATTTTATATTCGCAATGCTCCATACATGCAAGCTCCAGCAACGGTGGAGGCAGGGTCCCCCCTGCACCGTACACCGCACCCCGCGCACACAAACAAATTAGATATTTTTTGAATACACAAAGACTTTTTGGCTCTGAATATATTCCAAAAATCAATTAATTATGTTGATCACTTTATATACTCGTCCTTACTGCGATACTTATTTTCATCCGAATATATATAGATACCGTAACGGTCTATCAATTATGAATTTATTAATTTACTAATCTAGATATTTTATATTCGCAATGCTCCATACATGCAAGCTCCAGCAACGGTGGAGGCAGGGTCCCCCCTGCACCGTACACCGCACCCCGCGCACACAAACAAATTAGATATTTTTTGAATACACAAAGACTTTTTGGCTCTGTATATATAGTTCAAAAATCAATTAATTGTGTTGATCACTTTATATACTCGTCCTTACTGCGATACTTATTTTCATCCGAATATATATAGATATCGTAACGGTTTATCAATTATGAATTTATTAATTTACTAATCTAGATATTTTATATTCGCAATGCTCCATACATGCAAGCTCCAGCAACGGTGGAGGCAGGGTCCCCCAAGCACCGTACACCGCACCCCACGCACACAAACAAATAAGAATAAATTAAATTCATAAGATTATTCATATATTTCGACTGCCTCGGTGGTCACACCGCTTTACATCCGATGGTCGCGGGTTCGATTTCTCGCACGGTGCAAACATTGGTGCTCATCGGTCATCGATTGTTTTCATCGGTCTGGGTGTTTTATATGTATATTATATATGTATTTACAAAATAAAAATATCTATTTATATCAGTTCAGTATCAGTCTGTGTTAATTGTCCAGGACTATTTATTATATTTTTATAAACGGTTATCTTTTTCCGTCGCACCGCTCGCTATCGACAGTGAATTCATAGAAATGTCACTCTAAAAACAAAAATAGTTTTGTGTTTGGATTTCAAATACTAAATGCAAAGGAGGTCTTGGGAGTCATGGGGGGTCATGACTCTCCCCCCCCCTTAGCCCAGGACTTAGATAGACCACTAATTGAACTAAAAAATAATGATACAGCAAAATTTTTTGCACGATCGGAGTGTTGGTGCAGTAGTATTAATTATAATTAAACATTGTTACTTAAAATATAACACTTAAAGTACTATAACACTAAAAGCAAAATAAGTATTTCCAAAATACTTTTTCAAAATAAATTACCCTTTGAGTTTTTGTCCAAACCTCAGATAATTTATTTATTTTAGGTATATCAATCATTACATAGTATAGTATAGTATAGTATAAAACAAAGTCGCTGTCGCATCTAACAAGTACATAAATAAAGAAAGAAGACTTTTTGGCTCTGAATATATTTCAAAAATCAATTACTTGTGTTAATCAATTTATATACTCGTTCTTATTTCATAGTACTTGTTTTGATCCGAATATATACAGATACCGTAACGGTCTATTAATTATGAATTTATTATACCTAACCTAGATATTTTATTTTGACGAAACTCCGTGTAGTATCCGATAAGGGTATGCGAACCCTAAGTATTATTTCAAAATGGCCAGTAATTTCGAAGAAATAAGCCTTTGAATTTCAAATCAACTTACCAAACGGACGCTCAAGGTTCGATTCCCGTCATAGAATTTTTTTTATTATTTTTTTTTGTTTTGCCTATATTTTATATTTTAAATTAACTATTTTAATAATTAAATGAATTTAATCGAACAAAAAGTTGTCAAGTATTAAATTAATTTTAATTTACATTAACTATTATACTTTCTAAATTGTAAAGCAGCTAACAATTATAGTAAGATCTTATAAATAATTAACACAACAACATTTCAAATGTATTTTCTTTATTATTACAAAATATTGTTTGTGCATGCTATAATAGTTAATGTCACTTAAAATTTATTTAATATTTAACAACTTATTTTTATCGATTAAATTCATTTAATTATTAAAATAGTTATTTTTAAATATTACTTTAAAAAAAAAACAAAAAAAAAGTCAATGGTGGGAATCGAACCTTGAGCGTCCGTTTGGTAAATTCGAAAATTTCGAAATTAGTCTGTATGGTAAGTTGGTACACAGGTACACTCCTAACTAGTAAAATTAATTTAATACTTAACTACGTTTTTCTCGTATAAATTAATTTAATTATTAAAATATTAAATTAAAAAAAAACAAAAAGAAGTAAATAACAATAGTCAATGGTGGGAATCGAACCCGGGATGTCTGTGTAGTAAGTTGGTACACAGGTACACTCCTAACTAGTAAAATTAATTTAATACTTAACTACGTTTTTCTCGTATAAATTAATTTAATTATTAAAATATTAAATTAAAAAAAAAACAAAAAGAAGTAAATAACAATAGTCAATGGTGGGAATCGAACCCGGGATGTCTGTGTGGTAAGTTAGTACACAGGTACACTCCTAACTAGTAAAATTAATTTAATACTTAACTACGTTTTTCTCGTATAAATTAATTTAATTATTAAAATATTAAATTAAAAAAAAACAAAAAGAAGTAAATAACAATAGTCAATGGTGGGAATCGAACCCGGGGTGTCTGTGTTGTAAGTTGGTACACAGGTACACTCCTAACTAGTAAAATTAATTTAATACTTAACTACGTTTTTATTATAAATTAATAATCGTATAAATTAAATTAATTATTAAAATATTAAATTAAAAAAAAAAACAAAAAATAAATAATAAAAAAAAAGTGTAGGATTGGAACTCGGAGTATCTGTGTGGTAAATTGGTACACAGGTACACGACTAACTAGGCCATATTGGTGTTGTTTGTTATGGTGAAAAAACTAGTATATATATAAGTTACACGTACAATTTCAAATACTTATTTCTTCAAAACTACTGGCCATTCTGAAATAAAAGGGTTTGTATATGTAATGTTTGCATATAAAATATGATTAAAGGTTACCAGTGTATTTACACTTTTACTGAACAAACAGAGTTGTTTAGTACTGAAAATATTGTGTGGAAGCCATCAATTACTTTCAATGCACTTATAGCTTTGATCTTTTCCTAATTATTATTATTAAGTTTTAAAGTGGTTGTATTTTTCGTAGAGTGTTTTTATACGTTATTTCTAATTTACCATTTATTTTAAGTTTTTTAAACTATTCATCGAGACCAATCTAATGAGTCCAAACACGATATTTCTGCTGTAAGTTTTCGAAGAGTATGTTCATCATCTGATAATACTGGTGCCAATATGAAGTCAAGGTTAACAGATAACTAATTACTCTTATTTCGTCAAAATCTTTAGATTACGTATAATAAATTCATAATATCGCTACCTATTCGAATCAAAACAAGTATTTTAGGTACTTCATGTACTAGTATATAAATTCATCAACACACAAGTAAATGATTTTTTAAATATAGTCAGAGCCAAAAAGTTTTTGTGCATTTAAAAATTTTTGCTGATACGGAGTCACTAATGCAGGAAATTGTTGAAAACATATATATCGAGTACAGGTACTATCGACGAATACTTTATCTAGGGAACACGCGGGAACGCGGAACGGCAACATGTTGCCGTTCCGCCACGATACCGTTATAGTGGTAGAAAGAGAGAGACAGTGGAATCAGCAAATGTGTCTACGGGTCGTGGCTGGATCAACATAAATGTGCAAATAAGTGCGCGTATATATATATATATATATACACTTGTCTTTAATTCAAAGGAAATATAAATAATGAACGCATCACATTTAAAACAGTAATAAGTACGTAATATTATCACATTATCAAACAGTAAGTACGTAATATTATCACATGGTAACAGCACGTATTATGGCAAAAATAAACATCGGCTGATTTGAAAAGATTTATTATAGTAATAATAGTAATCTCAGCACAATTCATACAGCTTCATCTAGACCCAAGTTAAGCTAGCTGAACATTGTGTTATGGGTACCAGACAACTGATACAAATACAAAGATTTTTTTCGTAAATTAATATATATTATCTATACATAGACAACACCCAGACCGTTACAAACAATCATACTCATGAATACAAATGTTTGCAGCGTGCGAGGAATCGAACCCTCGACCACCAAGCAAGCTTCGTTCGCGTGGAATGTAACTTCTTAAATAATAGTTTTTGACTACGAGCATATGAATATAAATACGGTACATGTACTAAAATTTATTTTTATACAATTTTTGTCTGTCTGTCTGTCTGTTTGTTCCGGCTAATCTCTGAAATGGCTGGACCGATTTTGATGGGACCTTTTTTGACAGGTAGCTGATGTAATAAGGAGTAACTTAGGCTACTTTTATTTTAGAAAATTAAAGTTACTCATCAATAAAAAAAACACGTAGGTATCTCTAATATATTATACACTAGCTATTCCCGCGACTTCGTTCGCGTGGTTTTTAACTTTATTTTTCTAAAATAAAAGTAGCCTAAGTTACTCCTTATTACATCAGCTACCTGTCAAAAAAAGTTCCGTCAAAATCGATCCAGCTATTTCAGAGATTAGCCGGAACAAACAGACAGACAGACAGATAAAAATTGTATAAAAATAAATTTTAGTATATGTACCGTATTTATATTCATATGCTCGTAGACAAAAACTATTATTTCAATATTAAGAACAACAGGCTTCAACATTCTCAAGTACCACAAAAAAGATGTTTTTTCTATCGAATAAACCGTTTTTATTAAAAACAAGCTGTTCCCGCGACTTCGTCCGCGTGGAATTTAACTTTATTTTTATAAAATAAAAGTAGTAACCTAAGTTACTCCTTATAAATCAGCTACCTGCCAAAAAAAGTACCGTCAAAATCGGTCCAGCCATTTCAGATATTAGCCGGAACAAACAGACCGACAGACAGACAGACAAAAATTATAAAAATTGTTAATTTGGTATATGTACCTTATATATATTCATATGCATGTAGTAAAAAACGGTTATTTCAATATTACAAACAGACACTCCAATTTAATTTATATGTATAGATTTAAAAAAAGTAACAGTCATAAGGCTAGTCGTATGCCTAATATGATTTATTTATTCATCCAAAATAATACAAATTGTGTAGGATAATGTAATAGTAACATTACAGTAAAATTTTGTCAACAACATAATAGTAACTTAATCATCTCGGTATATCTATAGATTAGCTGGCCCCAGCGACTTTGTCCGCGTGAAATTTTATTTTATTTTTCTAAAATAACAGTAGCGTAAGTTACTCCTTATTACATTAGCTACTTGCCAAAAAAAGTCCCGTCAAAATCGGTCCAGCTATTTCAGAGATTAGCCGGAACAAACAGACAGACAGACAGACAAAACTTGTAAAATATGTTATTTTGATGTATGTACCGTATTTATATTCATATGCAGGTAGTAAAAAACGGTTATTTCAATATTACAAACAGACACTCCAATTTTATTTACATGTATAGATGTATAGATTAAAAAAAAAAAAAGTAACAGTCATAAGGCTAGTCGTATGCCTAATATATATAATAATGTAATAAATTCATTTAAATAGAAATTGCGGGAATATTATTTAAATTTGTAACTTTTTTACTGTCCTTCTCCTTTTTTAACATCTTTCTGTTATATCCCTATAGTTCTCTCTATATTTTCTGTTTTTCTTACTTTCAATTTGAGACTGTACTTATAATTTGATTATCGGATCATTATGTATTTATTTATACATTTATTTTTTTTATAGAAATTTATATTTTGCTTATCTTTATAAATCTTTTTTTAACATTTCTTATTTATATTAGTGCACCGCCAATAATCTTTCGCTGCACCACTCATGGTTGCCTGGTAAATAACGCGGCAAAATATTAAGTCCGCCACATGTACAAATTTTTTTGTGCATTAAAGTTAAAGAAATAAAAAAAATACAATACTGTTTAATGAAAATGCGTATTGTCTAGTGCTTTGAGATGTATCAAAATAAGGTCAACAAAAAAGTCCGTGATGGTATATGTCTATCTCTTAAGGATAACCAAAAATAACCATTTTTTATCTTTTACATTTTACGGGATTTTTTTATCGTATGTTTCCCTTAAAATCATGTAAACTATGTTATTATGTCTTAATGTAAAGAAATAATAATATTTTATAGTGATATATCCACTATAAAATACCAAAAAGTAGCAAGGAAATTCGTTACGCGCGAATCAGCTGTTATAAGGTCAAAGGTCGGTGCACCCCGCGTATTTGATAAATAGTGCTTCTCTGGATGTCTTTAAGAGAAAATGGCAGTATGTACGTGTATATGTACAAGTCCTTAAGTGTTAAGTTTTTCAAATGTACAATAAAGAATAAATATTTTTAAGTACAGTACTTACGTACATTAATATAATACCTACTTTTTACTTGTATCTATTGTTATCAAAATTAAATTATAAGTTCTTAACTTGACCACGACTATGTGACCCTCTCTTGGCGCCAAAATGAGTGAAAAAGTGAAAAGCGTACGACGACGACGCAGTACCTATAGAGTGGAGCAACTGCTTATTCAGTTTTATTCAACTATTTAGTCCCTCCACCGTTACAATGAATGGAGACGGATATTACAATGTATGTAGCATTGCGAATATAAAATATCTAGATTAGGTATAATAAATTCATAATTGATAGGCCGTTACGGTATCAGAGCCAAAAAGTCTTCTTTCTATGTTTATGTACTGTTAGATGCGACAGCGACTTTGTTATATACTACACTATGTAATGATTGATATACCTAAAATAAATAAAATATCTGAGGTTTAGACAAAAATTCAAAAGGTACTTTATTTTGAAAAAGTATTCTGAAAATACCTAGTTTGCATTTAGTATTTGAAATACAAAACACAAAACTAGTTTTGTTTTTAGAGTGACATTTCTATGAATTCACTGTCGATAGCGAGCGGTGCGATGGAAAAAGATAACCGTTTATAAAAATATAATAAATAGCCCTGGACAATTAACACAGACTGATACTGAACTGATATAAATAGATATTTTTATTTTGTAAATACATATATAATATACATAGAAAACACCCAGATATTGAAAATGCAAATATTTGCACCGTGCGAGAAATCGAACCCGCGACCATCGGATGTAAAGCGGTGTGACCACCGAGGCAGTCGAAATATATGAATAATCTTATGAATTTAATTTATTCTAATTTGTTTGTGTGCGTGGGGTGCGGTGTACGGTCCCCCCTGCCTCCCCCCTGCCTCCACCGTTGCTGGAGCTTGCATGTATGGAGCATTGCGAATATAAAATATCTAGATTAGTAAATTCATAATTGATAGACCGTTACGGTATCTATATATATTCGGATTAAAATAAGTATCGCAGTAAGGACCAGTATATAAAGTGATCAACATAATTAATTGATTTTTGAAATATATATACAGAGCCAAAAAGTCTTTGTGTATTCAAAAAATATCTAATTTGTTTGTGTGCGCGGGGTGCGGTGTACGGTGCTCCCCCCTGCAACGGTGGAGTTACTATGTATGGAGCATTGCGAATATAAAATATCTACATTAGTAAATTAATAAATTCATAATTGATAGACCTTTACGGTATCTATATATATTCGGATGAAAATAAGTATCGCAGTAAGGACGAGTATATAAAGTGATCAACATAATTAATGGATTTTTGAAATATATTCAGAGCCAAAAAGTCTTTGTGTATACCAAAAATTTAGCCGTTCGGAGCCATTCAGTCACGAATTATTAGTAAAAAAAGTGTCGAGTATATCGTACTATCGACGAATATATATGGCCACATCGCAAAATAGAATGCGACGTTGCCATTCCGCCTGAGATATACGCGATAGGAGTCAAGTTATTCAGTGCAAAAGGTGGAATCAGCAAGTGTTTGGCTTGTGGCGTGATCAACAAAGTGCCCAAAGAGGTGTTTATATATATATATATGTATATGTATATATATATATATATATTTATGAGTATCCTACCGACTGCGCCAATTATGGATTCTACAGCCGGAGGTTGTAAAAAAAATCCAACCTTTTTCTTAACTTAAATTTATTAATATAAAATAATAATTACAATGCTTATAGTTCGATGTTAGAACAGAATATGATTGATTTATATAATTCTATAAAAATGAAATGTAACTGTATGCATGATGCGATATGGCGTGATGCTCATTGCTGATCAAGCATTTGGTGCCGCGTGCACTGTTTATTGGGGACAGTGCAAATGCAGCAGTCCTTCTATACTAGGCTTGCGTAACACGGTCTTTTCATGTCTTTATGAATATTGTCCAATCCGTGTTTACAGTGCATTGTAATTAGGCAAGGAAATTGTTTATTGCACCAATGTTAAATATTCTTGGGTAGAGTTGTAAAATGCAATGCATTCTTTATAAGTAACTGTTAGTTTGTGAGAATAAATAAGTAATATTCTTTATTGCACTTAAATACATTTATAAGTAAATTAATTACAGCTAATGTTAACAAAGGAGGACTTATCTCTAAAAGAGATCTCTTCCAGTCAACCCAATAGAGCGTGGCATAGGAAGTGTTGAGTGGGTTAAAATGTGCAAATTATATTTTTTATGAAAATGTCAAAATAATTAAAACTAAACATAAAAATATAATGTCCAAAATACAGATACTAATACAATATACATAAAGATAAAAAAAAATATATATTAATATATAATATGTACTTGAATACCTAAACAAATAAAATTACATTTATAATAAATATATAATAACCATAAATATATACTAAATCAAACAATAAATACTACAAAGATATATATACAATGATGACACTAATCACATAGCAGTAGAAAGGTAATATGATTTTAACTTTTTCTTAAAAGAACCACTAGATGGACTTTTTTGAATCTCCAAAGGGAGATTATTCCATAGCTGAGCAGCACGAAACGAAAAGGAGTTACCCATAAACTGAGTTCTACTGTTAGGAAGTTTAAGGATCCTCGAGTGGTTTTGGCAAAGGCGTTTGGGACGGGAAGAGGGAGGTAACAATTGAAAGCGGGAACGAAGGTAGGCGGGAGCATTAGGATTATTAAGAATATTATAGAGCATGGATAGGATATGCACATTATGCCGAATACGGATTGGGAGCCATTTTAAACGAGCGCGGAAATCGGAAACGTGGTCATATTTGCGTAAACTGAAGATAAATCTTATAGCTAAATTTTGTAAGCGCTCTAGTTTATTTAAAAGCTCCTCAGTCATATCTAAGAAGCAAACGTCGGCATAGTCAAGAATGGGAAGTAAAATGGATTGCGCGAGCATAATTTTGGTGCTGAAGGGAAGAAAATATTGGAGACGTTTGAGAGAGTGATATGAAAAGTGTATTCTTCTACTAATTTCGTTGACATGGGAAATCCATGACATAGTACAATCCAAAATAAGTCCTAAATTTTTAACCTTGTCAGTGTACGCTATCTCAATGTTGTTGTATATTATTGGGGGTACCAAAGACCAATCCAACTTGCACCTTAGTCTGCTACTACCAACAATCATGGCTTGGGATTTGGACGGATTAATAATGAGACCGAAAGATCTAGCCCACGATTGAAGTAAGGGAATTTCGGCAATGTGAAAAGATATTGTTATGAAGTTGTATAACGTTGTGCATTGTCTGATAGAAATAAGGTTTGGTTTATTGCCAGTAAGAATTTTGTAAGGACTGTAGTCCCCACTACAGTCTATACCTCCCATATATAAGGCGAGGAATTTTTGTGTTGAGTTAGTTATAATAGAGGGACTCAGACAGTCATAGTCGGATTGTTATATGCCGAAGGCTGTCATAATCGAACACAGTACGGACGGCAGTTATAGTCCGTTATTATTGTAAAGTCAGTCGCAGTAGTTTCCTATAGACGCGATACAGTCTGAGCTACAGCGGCTGAAATTTGAATGTAACATCGAATACGGCTATAACTCAATTGTAAAACTTCTGTGGAGAGAATAAACAGGCTTCAAGAGACAACTAATTATTAATACGAAACGAAATATTAATAAATACAAAAGCACGGTTAAATATAAATTAGACTTAGAGTTACAATCTATCAGTCTTAATAATCCTGGTATTCTTTACACCAAGTTAATTAGTCTTTTGTCAAAAGAATACCAGAATATTTTCAAGAAAAAAGAATATTGTGTTAAATCTAAATTTACAGAATGGGCAACAGTAGGAATACTTAAAAGTAGAAACATTTTATTTGATTTATATGATCAAAAAATATATAGATTTGATGACAAATTTACGACTTATGTGAGAAATTACTCTAAAATTTTCAAACAAGTTTGTATTGCAGCTAAATCTAATTATATAAATAAACAAATTAATCAGTCCTCTGACAAAATTAAGACCATCTGGGGAATTATAAACAAAGAAACTGGGCGGTCTGAAAAAGCCTGCAATCAATTCTCATTAAATTATGACAATAAGTTAATAACAGCAACAAAAGATATAGTTCATATTTTTCAAGATTTTTTTGCTAATATTCCGATTGATATTACATCTTCTCTAGACTCAGCTCCAATTCGAGCAAAAACATTACTGGAGGCTAATGTCAGCCCTTGCTCTTTAACATTTAAATTTTCACATGTCAGCCCTTTTTATGTCATAAAAATATTCAAACAGTTAAATTTAAAAAATACGGAAGATCTCTGGGACATGTCAGTAAAAGTAGTTAGTTCATTCATAGATATTGTTGCTCCTTATCTAGCTACTATTTTCAATAAATGTGTTGATAATGGCGTGTTTCCACAATTAATGAAATTTAATTATAAATGAATTCCACTGTTTAAATCAGGAGATAGATTTGAGCTAGGCAACTATAGACCAATTTCTATTTTGCCAGTTCTAAGTAAAGTATTTGAAAAGATTATGTTTTTCAGCAATGTCGCGAACAGCCAGGCTTCCTCGTACGTACTCGTTGCGGATTTTATCGAGCCTGGTTATACCGCACATCCACCTCAGCATCTTCATTTCAGCAACTTGGATGGTATGCACGTTCTTTTGGGTTACGGGCCATATTTCACTGCCATACATAAGAACGGGTCTTATAATTGTTTTATAAATTAACCCTTTGAGTTTAACAGGCATTCTCTTGTCGCATGTAACACCAGTCACTTCTCGCCATTTAAGCCACGCTGCAGCTATTCGGTGTTGAATATTGCATTCTATATTCCCGGAGTTGTGCATTATACTTCCCAGATACTTATATTGATCACACATGGTGATCATTTGTCCTTCAATGGAAATTGGACTATTATCAGAGGTATCTGGCACATTCATAGCCATGTACTGACTGGGTTTTCGCAATATTAAACACTAGACCACCATTTTGTAACTTATGTTTCAAATACAGAAGCGACTCCTGCAACTCAATGCGACTTTCTGTACAAATAGTACAAGTATTAGAGTAGTCCGAAAAAAAAAAAACAGCGGTCCGCATTCACTGGCGAGACAGCGACCCGATAGGTGCCTTCCTACTAAGTGCAAACAACCGAGCATTTTTACTTCGCCATCCGACCGTACGACCAGGAATCCTATAGTATATAGTCCTGTTACCATCAACATGCATACTTATAATAACTGCAGAAGGACATTACACTATAATAATAATACAGTGGTAGCGGATTGGTCTATTTCTTTGCCATGCTTTTAGGTCGAGAAGTAGTTGCAGCAGTTGCCTTGGGGATAGTTGAGACACTTTTTTTTTCTTCGACTAGCAACACCAACGACAGTTGTCATTTTCAGCTGGCCGTAATAAATAAATAATTTTTAATAGTCTATCACACGAATATTATATTTTCGACATCGTTATTAGTGATATAATAGTGCAATAAGTGTCGATTATTGTTTGTGTATTATTTGCAAAAATCGACATTAAAATAGTGCACCGGCCATCTGTCAAACTTCTTTCGTTGGTAAACAACTAATTTTAAAACTATTTTATAACTATGTGTTGGACTTATTCAAAGAATTTCATAATATATACAAGTTTTATAGAAAATATTCACATCAAGTTAAATTGATATTAATAATTGTGAAGTTCAGTTGTTGCGTACGTCGAAGGAAAAAATATACCCACAAAATATATTGTACATAAGTAATTTTATGTTTTATATTAATGTAATTTGAAGGAAAGGAGCACAATCTAATTCCATTTACTTAATTTTGTAAAATATAGGTCGTATAAATATACCTAACAAAAATTATTCAAAATTTTACACATAAAATAAGTAAGGTTCAGTTGCTGTTCTCGTTGTGTTACTTTTTTTAGAAATAACTCACTTCACTCTCCCTAGTAACTATTCATATATTCAATAATGTCACTATCTACCCGTTCCACAACTGTACGGCAGACAGAGATGAAGCTTAAAGTGGCCCTACAAGAACTTCAGGCATCCAAAGATCTCAGTGACAAGTTGATCAGGGAGAGAGAAGAGAGTGAAGATGAAATTTTAAAAATTATAAATAAAAATACCCAATTAAAATCAGAATTGTCAGAACTTCATAATAGCCATCAGGAAGTTATTGAGCAGCGGGATCAGCTTCAAGAACTAATAAGTAGCTTTCATCAATGTAGTGACACTCATGAGCAAGCCTTGAGGCGTATCACTGAATTGGAACTTGAGTTAAAGCAGGCATATTCTAAAATCAATGATCTAGACACAAGATTGGAATCTCGACAAAGTAATGAGATTAGTAATTTATATGAGGAACTTATTAGTGTTAACTGTGTGCCTCCTTCTACTACAGTTCCATGCACCCATCCTGTTGTAATTGACCTTACTAGTGATACATCACCTAAATTAGGCAACTATAACAGTAACATTTGTATGTTGAGTAATAATAAATTTAAAAAATATTTAAAACTATAAAAGTTTATAATTAGGAATCGGAATATATTAAATAAGCGTTGCAAAAAGGGACAATTATTGAAAAAAAAAACACTTTGAATAATTTAAAATTGCATGATTACATTAATAAGTGTAATAATAAGGTAGTGGAAAGCCAAAAGTTATATGACATTGATACAGACTACCTAACTTCAAAAATCAATAGTTTAGAATCTTCGCTTCATGATTTAAATACAAAGTATATTATCTCTCAGAAACAAATCCAGGAGCATATTTTAGCAATGGATGATCTGATTGATGTTAGTAAATACAATGCTGACCGTTTTGAGTCGTTGACTAAGCATTGTACATGTAATCACACAAATATATCAAATAATAATTCAGTTGTAACTGTGCTGGAAAATGAAGTTCAGGGTGTTTGTGCCAGTGACTGTAACCCTAAGAGTAGCACAATGGTGTTCTCTGACAGAATAGGCTGTAACTTTGGGTCTATTTTGAAGTATCATCTTAAGGGTGATTTATTAAACTACTGTATGCCAGAAGCATCATTTACACAAATAATAAATAAAATTAAGTCTACGAAAATGAACAATATGACCACAATTGTGTTATTTTTTGGTAATAGTATTCAATTAAATAGGCAGGATGTAATTAAAGGGATTGAATATTTCTTACAATTAAATGTGTATAAGATTGTATTGTGCGCTTTTCCTTACACAAATAGACATCTTCATAAAAAAATTAACGGTAAGGTACATTACCTGAATAACTTATTACATACATTGACATGTCGTCATAGTGACGTTTTTACATTTTTTGATACTAATAGTTTTATTAGTGATTTTTATTTGACAAAAGATACAATGTATCTTTCTAAATCATCTAAAAATAAAATAGCCACTTTAGTGGCTTATAATATTGACTACATGAACAGTTTACATGGTAAACTTAAACATAAAAATACTGACATAACAAATAATTCTATTAATATTTGTGACATAAGTACTATGACTGCAGATTTAAACTGCTCACAAAGACAAAGGGAAAGCAATCAGAATTAATAATTGTTCATCAGAACATACAAAGTTTTCCCGGCAGCGAGTTAATTATACAATTATTTTTAGAAAAGTATAATATTGATATTGTCTGTTTCACAGAACATTGGCTTAAAGAGAGCAATATGATGTTCAATTTAAATAATTATAACGTTGTCAGCTGCTTCAATAGAAAGTCAGTTAACAGAGGCGGGTCTATGATAATTGCAAGAAATAATATTAAAGTAAAGGCCCGTGCTGACATTGTTAGACTTTCTATTGAGTGTTGTATAGAATTATCTTGTATAGAACTAGAAAATTATATCCTTATATGTGTGTACAGGCCTCCTAATAGTGATTACAATGTTTTTGAAGGGGTGATGGAGGATATTTTAAAAAAAGTATTTAATAGTATTAAAAAAATTATTGTATGTGGAGATTTTAACGTTGATATTCTTTGTAACACACCCACATGTACAAAATTTATTAGTTTATTTCAGTCGTTTGATTTATGTCATGTCTTTCATGAACCCACTCGTGTAACTGCCACGTCTGCTACTTGTCTTGACAATGTCTTTTGTAACTGTGAATATACAGAAAAATTCATAATAAATAAACTTCCTTCAGATCACTGCGATCAAGTTGTTAAGTTTAGCAGTCAAATCAATAAAGTCAACAATAATAAAAAATCAAAAAGACAAATAAATGTTTACAATATTAATAAATACAAAAGCGCGATTAAAAATAAATTGGATTTGCTGTTACAATCTAGTAATAATCCTGATTATCTTTACACCAAGCTAATTAATATTTTATCCGGAGAATATGAACAATTTTTCAAGAAAAAAGAAGTTCATGTTAAATCTAAATTCACGGAATGGGCAACAGTAGGAATACTTAAAAGTAGAAATATTTTGTTTGATTTATACGATCAAAAAAAATATCGATTTGATGACAAATTCACCACTTATGTGAAAAATTATTCTAAAATTTTTAAAAAAGTTTGTATTATGGCTAAGTCTAATTATTTTAATAAACAAATTAAGCAGTCTTCTGACAAAATTAAAACCTGGAGCATTATAAATAAAGAAACTGGAAGATCTAAAATAGCCTGTAATCAATTTACAATTAAATTATGATAATAAATTAATAACAACAACAAAAGATGTAGTTAATATTTTTGAAGATTTTTTTGTTAATATTCCGATTGATATTACATCTTCTCTGGACTCATCTCAATCTCGAGCAAAAAAATTACTAGAGACTAATATCGGTTGTTGTTCTTTAAGATTTAAATTTTCACATGTCACATATCATAAAAATATTCAAACAGCTAAATTTAAAAAATACGGAAGACCTTTGGGGCATGTCTGTAAAAGTAGTTAGTTCTTTCATAGATATTATTATTTTTTTTTTTTTTTTGAGGGTAGCTGTGAAGCACTAAACACATAGAAACTTTGGTCTTACTTATTTAATTGATTAATTTTAAATTACCAATTATTTGCATTATATTTTATGCATAAAGTATAAGTATAGTGGTGATCTACCTGCAGTAGTGTTATCTCCTTCGCACTTTCACTTTTAACAACTTTAAATTACATCATCAATGGACACTATACAGCAGTCATTGGAGCAGATGATGGAGCACTTTAATACAAGGATGGCAGCCTTCCAGGATAACCTTGAGAAAGCCAGTGGTGCTCCAGTTACCTTGGTTTCACTTGCTGCAGATTTCTCTAATTTTAAGTCTTTGATCGGAGACTCATTGATTAATCTCCAACATCAAGTTCAAGTTTTGGCACAACAGCAAGATCATCTTGAAATGCACAGTCGGCGCAAGATATTGTTGATTCATGGGATTCGTGAAGACTGTGACGCTAATTTGACTCTTCAAGTAACTAAGTTGTTTGCTGAGAAACTTAAAGTATCCATCTCACTAGACAATATAAGTAGAATACATCATATGGGCCGTGTAACTGGAGGGAAACCTCGTCCCATCCTTGTTAAATTTCGCAGCATTGAGGTGCGCAATAAAGTGTGGACAGCGAAAACTGGGTTTAAAAGTAGTGGTATCACAATGTCTGAATTCCTCACTAAAGTCAGACATGAGGCTTTTATGAATGCGCGGAAACACTTTGGTATATCTAAGTGCTGGACACAAAATGGAGCTGTGCTGATCATCGGAACTGACGGTAAAAAACATCAAGTCAGTTCAGGTGCCGACCTAAACCGGCTCATTAATTTGTCTCAGAGTGTTGTGTGTGATAATACGACGCTGCCTACAACTTCCCAGCTCGTCACCGCCCAGAAGACATCCGATATGGCAGCTGTAACGCGATCTAAGCGCATTTTGAAGAAATAATCTGTTCCTCGGCAAACTGTTGTAGTGGTTGTGGTGGCGGTATTATTTACGTAGGGTTTGTTCTATATTTTACCAAATTCAGTGGGTAGGTAAATTTAACTAATGTATTTTTTAATTTTCTTTGTATCTTGTGACGTTTTTAAAATTTTTACTTTTTCTATTATCAACCCACATTAAAAACATTTTCAATTATTTTCACTTGGTTGAGATTCGGCATTTCTGACAGTTATGACTTTGACAGCACTGACGTTGACAGTTGTTATATTGAAATAAGTATTTATGGTAGATTAGACTAAAATAGCCAACTTAGCCCATTTGGCATTATATTGATACAGCCATAGTTTTTAATATTGCCACCTAAATTTAATCTTTAAGTTATTGTTATTTTTGGTATTATTATGATGTAATTTCTCTTTTCATATGTACATATATATATTTATTATCAAATTCCAACTACTAGCAGGTAGACGCTCAGAGAAGAATATTAGTTTAATTTTTGTTTTTATATTATTGTTTTTCTTTTTTATATATATTGTATTTTGTATTTATATTTTTGTGCACACATGTATATTGATAGTGATGGTGATGACACGTTTAATTCTATTTCGGATCATACCAGCGATGACAGCTTTCACAGCGCGTCTCTTCCCTTGGATGAAATTTTAAATAATACCTTTTCTGAAGTACCTAAAAACTTTAATGCCGTTCACATTAACGCGCAAAGTATTCCTGCACACTTTCCTGAAATGCTTTCAACATTTAACGTAAATAATCTTCACGCTATCTTCATTTCCGAGACATGGCTAAAGCCGTGTCTTCCTTCAATTTCCTACTCTTTACCTGGTTTCCATCTTGTTCGCTGTGATCGCACTGGCAGAGGTGGCGGTGGTGTTGCCATATACCTGCGTTCCGATATCCCTTTCGTTTTGATTAATTCCTCTTTCAGCACTAATCCTTCCCATGAACCTGAGCATCTTTTTATAGAAGTCACACTCTCCCATACTAAAGTTCTTCTAGGAGTGTTCTATAGCCCGTCACCTACGGTTGACTATTTTTCCTTATTTGAGCAACTCCTAGAGAACCTCCTTCCTTCCTATAGTCATACCATTATTATGGGTGACTTTAACACCTGCCTTTTAAAAAATGACTCCCGGGCAAATCGTCTTCAATCTGTAGTCAACGCCTGCAACCTGCATATCCTACCTCTAAATGCTACCCATTTCTTTCCTAGCTGCAATCCTTCCTTGCTCGATTTAATCCTCGTCTCATCTCCTGACCTTGTCGCTAATTTTGGTCAGCTGCCTGCTGATGGTTTTTCCTTCCATAACCTTATTTACCTCTCCTATAAAATTCGTCCTCCTAAAATTAAACGTAAAATCCTTATGCAGCGCAATTTTGGTGCTATCGATATGGACTGTTTGCGCAAAGACGCCTCAGAATGTAGTTGGTCTACTATTGGTACTCTATCTGACGTAAACGATCAAGTTGAACGATTTAATAAATTAATTACAGATCTTTACAATAAACATGCTCCTGTCCGCCCTGTCAGGGTTAAGCATTTGCCTGCACCCTGGCTTACAGATGAGATCAAGACTATGATACTGAAAAAGAATAAAGCTAAGTCCAAATTTAGGTCAGACCCGGACAGATGTCGGAATGATTATATCAGCGCCAGGAATCTCTGTAATAGGATGTGTAGAGAAGCCCAAAGACGCCACATTCACAAATCCGTTGAAAACGGTGATCCAGCTAAAGTCTGGAAATTTCTCAAGTCACTAGGGGTTGGGAAAAAAAGTAATGATAACCCTGTTACTATGGATATCGAATGTCTCAACCAACATTTCTGTTCATCTCCTGCTATAGATATTACTGTAAAATCTAATACACTACGTAATCTTTCCTTCTTATCCACCCCTGACTGCTCTCCTTTTTTCTTTGATCAATTGACCGATTGTGATGTTGAGAAGAGTTTGCTTTCAATTTCTTCAAATGCTGTAGGTAGCGACAGCGTTAGTCGTAATATGATCTTGCCTATTCTTGATATCCTTTTGCCCTCCATTACTTTACTCTTCAATAAGTCTTTGTCCTCTGGCGTCTTTCCCTCCAATTGGAAAGATGCTTTCATTATTCCTCTTCCCAAAAAAAATATTCCTACCTCATTCGCCGATTATCGTCCTATTTCCATACTCCCTTTCCTATCCAAAGCCTTAGAACGTTTGGTTCAACTAAGGCTTAATTCATTCCTAACCAGACATAGTCTCCTAAATCCTTTACAATCTGGTTTCCGCCCCGGTCACAGTACGACTACCGCTCTTGTGAAAATAACTGACGATATTCGTCTTGGCATGGAGAACTCTCAGCTTACTGTTCTCACTTTACTTGATTTCTGTAACGCATTTAATACTGTGGATTTTGACATCTTATTAGGCCTATTATCCTCTCTCAACATATCTCCAACGGCTATTGACTGGTTTCGTAGTTACCTGTTGGGGCGTCGGCAGCGTATTCGCATCGATGACGCTCTGTCTTCGTGGTGCCTTACGTCAGCTGGCGTACCTCAGGGTGGTGTCTTATCTCCCCTTTTATTTGCATTGTTTATTAGCTCAATCACTTCAAAACTTCAGTCTTCCTACCATCTCTATGCAGACGATCTCCAAATCTACACTCAGGCTGGTCTGGTAGATATAACTCAAGCCATATCCACTATCAATGACGATCTTAGGCGTTTATCTGTTTGGAGTGAGTCATACGGCCTTGTTGTGAACCCTTCGAAGACACAAGCCATTATTATAGGTAGCCCCAGATATATTTCTCAAATTTCTTGGAATGACCTTCCGCCTGTAGTCTTCGACGGGGTTCTAATTGAATATAGGAAATCTGTTAAAAATCTTGGTATTGTATTTGATCGTACGTTGTCTTGGTCTCATCAAGTCTCTGAGGTTAGTAGGAAAATGTTTGCAGCTGCTGGTGGCTTGAACAGGTTGCGTAACTTTCTCCCTTTTGATACCAAAATTGCACTTGCTCATTCCTTACTCCTTCCTATCCTCGATTATGCTGACTGCTGCTACTTGGATCTCACTGAAGAGCAATTAAATAAACTTGAGCGACTTCAAAATTTATGTATTCGCTTCATATTTGGTCTGCGCAAATATGATCACATCTCCCAGTATCGTACTCAACTTAAGTGGCTCCCTATCCGTCTTCGTCGCAACTTACACATCCTATCACTCCTTTACAGCATTCTTTTTAACTCAGTTACTCCTTATTACCTAAAAGACTGTTTCACATTTCTCAGTGAGAACAACAGCCACTCCTCGCGTAATGTTAACTATCTCCGTCTAAGATTTCCCTCTCATTCCACTTCCTTCTATTCTAAATCCTTTTCTGTCCAGGCCGTTAGGTTGTGGAACTCACTGCCCTCTAGCATTCGGAGCATTCAATCGCTTGCCAGCTTTAAAGCCTCTGTCAAATCCCATTTTATATCTCTTTAATTAATTTCTTATTATTCTCCTTATCTCTTCTCTCCAAATGTATGTGTGTCTCTTATATATCTCTTCTTTCCGAATGTATGTGCACTATTAAGTATATGTATGTGTATGTATATATGTATTAATGTGTGTGTATGTTTATATTTATGTATATTTGAGTCATATATATTTATTTTTGTTTATTACGTGCGCCACCTACCCTGTTCTTATTTTTATTTCTCTATCCACCCAAAGGTAGTCTGGAAGAGATTGCTTAGCGATAAGACCGCCTTTTGTATCAGTGTATATTTTCCATTTTAATTGTTTTTTTTTTGTTTGTTTTTGTTCTGTAATTGGTGCAATAAAGAGTATAAATAAATAAAAATTGTTGCTCCATATCTAGCCACTATTTTTAATAAATGTATTGATAATGGCGTTTTTCCACATTTAATGAAATTTAGTAAATTAATCCCACTATTTAAATCAGGAGATAAATTTGAGCCAGGGAACTATAGACCTATATCTATTTTGCCAGTTCTAAGTAAGGTGTTTGAAAAGATAATGTTAAATCAAATGTTACAACACTTCAGGGTTAACGGACTGCTTCACAGTCAGCAATATGGTTTCACCGCCGGCAAGTCTACCACTGACGCAGGTGTTGCGCTAATGACACATATTTTCGAATCTTGGGAAAAGTCACAGGATGCACTCGGAGTTTTTTGTGACCTATCAAAGGCATTTGATTGTGTGGATCATAAAACGCTTTTGTACAAGCTCGAACATTATGGTATAAGAGATAATGATCTAAAATTAATGAGAACTTATTTAGAGGATAGGGTCCAAACTGTAGATATTGACGGTGTAAAATCTAAGGGAGCTAATATTAAGATGGGCGTTCCACAAGGGTCAATCTTAGGCCCCTTTCTCTTTTTAATCTACATAAATGACCTTCCCTTTATGGTAGAGAAAATTGCAGATATAGTGCTGTTTGCGGATGACACTTCGTTAGTGTTTAAAATTGGACGTCAAAGTAATCAATTAGACGATGTAAATTGTGCTATGTCTGCAATATTAAATTGGTTTACATGTAATAACCTATTATTAAATTCCAGCAAAACAAAGTGTATAAAATTTACACTTCCTAATGTAAGACTAATAAATACACAGTTATTGCTTAATGACGAAATAGTAAATTTTGTTAATGATACAGTTTTTTTAGGTATTACAGTAGACTCGAAATTACAATGGGGGCCCCATATTTCAAAATTGGCCAGTAGACTCAGTTCTGCTGCATATGCTATTAGAAGAATTAGGCGAATTAACCAGACGTGGCGACGGCTAAACTTGTATATTTTAGTTATTTCCATAGCATAATGTCTTATGGCATACTGCTGTGGGGTAAAGCAGCCGATATAAATACTATATTTGTTTTACAAAAGAGAGCCATACGTTCTATTGGGTTCAAGAGAGTCATTACGTCAGTGCTTTAAAGACTCAAATATCCTCACAGTTACTTCACAATACATTTATGAAAATATTATGTATACACGGAAGAACTTAGAGAGTTTTAAAAAACTCAAAGACTGTACAAGTAGAAACTTACGCAATATAAATAAGCTTATTTTACCTAAATGCCGTCTGCACAAAATCAGTAATTCATTCTATGGTAATTGCATAAGATTTTATAATAAACTGCCAGAATCTGCATTAAATCTGACAGAGAGGCAATTCAAATCTTATATTAAACAATTTTTATGTAAGAAAGCCTATTACAGGATAGACGAATTCACAGATGACAACATATCAAGTAAATAATTAGTTTATTAGCATACAACGTTATAATTTTATTTTCTCATTGCTTTCTTGATTTAATTGATTGATTTTAGAAATATGAAAGCGTAGCGGTTTTTGTATTAATTGCCGCATGCATTCTTATGTAAAATGTGAATACTATAACTATCAGATGGCAATTGTGAGTAGCTTTGACATAGTCTAGTGTTTTGAGTAGTCATGCTCACTAAAATGTCCAGACTTGTGGCGGCGTGGTGGGCCGGGTCATTGGGCTCCCTAAAATATGGTCGAGCGCAGTGATGGCTGGCTCATCCGTCATACTCGTGAACGGGTGCTGCTTGTAGGGACTGGTCTGCTCTAATCACTATGACTGATTTCCTCTTATTAATTGTTTAACCTGTTGGTTATGTATTCAATATTTTTTCTTTTTGAGTATTTAATTGAATTAGTGCTAATTGGTGGTTTGTATTCACACACTTAAACTTAAAAATGTAAAGTAATAATAAAATTATTTAAAAGAGCAACACGCAAGTTTCTTGCTCGTTATTCTTGTGATGAGACAGCTTTCCGCACGAGCGGTAGATTAAAAAATGTAATGACTATTCAAAAGTGCTTCAATGTAAGTTTATTTGAATAAATGATTTTCTATTCTATTCTATTCTATTCTATTCTATTCTATTCTATTCTTTCGCCGGTAACAGACGGCGAGGAGTTAATGAGTTTATTAACCTCCGCAGATGTGCTAACTCTGTGCTTCGTGCCATCTACTCCCACAACCACCACAAGGCCATCCCGGGTCCAGCACTTTTTAATCCCAAAATGACGCCGTGCAACCATGAACGCATCGTGCCTTACTTTTGTGAGAAACTCAGATATAGTGATACCACTGTTTCTGAGTGCAGTTTTGGCGAACCAGATTTTGTTCCTCAAGGCTTAATCGTGAAGCTTAACAAGAATAGGTCGTGACTTGTCAGTAACAATTTGGTGGCCAACCCGATGGCTTCTGCTGATATTGTTCGCTGAGAAGTAGGAGATTTTTAGTTTTTCGGTTACTACACTCACCACATCTTGAATGGAATTACCACCGCTATGCTCCTGAACTCCATGCAACAAGAGTATTTTACGGCGGCTCCGCATTTCAAAATGGTCCATTTGCTTAACCACCAATTCGACTTGCTACTGTAAGTTGCCCAAGGTTCCGTGATGAAGAATAGAATAGAATAGAATAGAAAATCATTTATTCAAATAAACTTAATTTAAGCACTTTTGAATAGTCATAACAATTTGTTTTTTATCTACCACTTGTTCGGAAAGCTGTCTCATCACAAGAAGAACGAGCAAGAAACTTGTGTGTTGCTCTTTTAAATAATCCTTGTAAGTTTACATTTACAAGTCGAAACGTGTGAATACAAACTACCAAGAATAAGTTTATTTGCGGACAATGTTATAATTTTAATTTTCATACTGCTTTCTTGATATATGATAGCGTAATGGGTGGTCTAGTGTTGAATATTGCGAAAACCCAGTCAGTACATGGCTATGAATGTGCCAGATACCTCTGATAACAGTCCAATTTCCATTGAAGGGCAAATGATCACCATGTGTGATCAATATAAGTATCTGGGAAGTATAATGCACAACTCCGGGAATATAGAATGCAATATTCAACACCGAATGGCTGCAGCGTGGCTTAAATGGCGAGAAGTGACTGGTGTTACATGCGACAAGAGAATGCCTGTTAAACTCAAAGGGTTAATTTATAAAACAATTATAAGACCCGTTCTTATGTATGGCAGTGAAATATGGCCCGTAACCCAAAAGAACGTGCATACCATCCAAGTTGCTGAAATGAAGATGCTGAGGTGGATGTGCGGTATAACCAGGCTCGATAAAATCCGCAACGAGTACGTACAAGTCTGGCTGTTCGCAACATTGCTGAAAAATGCAGGAAAGTAGGCTGCGATGGTATGGACACGTGAAGAGAAAACCTCCTGATTACGTCGGAAGCCTGGCCCTGCAACTTTCTGTTTCTAGTCGAAGGGGCAGAGGCAGACCAAGGAAGGGATGGGAAGATGTTGTTGCTAGGGACATGATAGAGTGTGAGGTCTCTGAAGACGATGTCCGGGACAGGATAAAGTGGCGGACAAAAATAGGGAAAGCTGACCCAACCATCATGTGGGATATATAGCCAGGAAGAGAGAGGACTACTCTAATACTTAGGGGCGAGTGCAGATGGCACTCCAAACCCGCGGAAGGTCTTATGGAGCGACTCAAGGCCAATTCCCGCGTGACGGACACGATTTTATTCTGAGGGCACCGCTAGGGGTTCGAACCTCAGCTCAGGCCGTCGTAATTTGTTACGATGTGATGTTGGGGGCGCGATGGTTAGAGTAAACACACAGTAGGGTTGAACTTGGTTTATTCACTGTTACATCTTTAATTACTCTACCTTAGACTAATTACATAAACTATATATATAAGCTAGTGTGTGACCTACGTGTCGTTAGTTAAAACGTACACTGGCACAATCTTTTACTGAACGTGTTCATTCTCACGTACTATACCACATCTTCCTTGAAAAAGTAGGGTGTCTATTGTGAGGGTGTCCCCTCCCTCTGGAAGTATAACCTTACAAGGAAAATATAAAAATATCACCAAAGATTTACTTGATAATTTATACATAAAACAATTTATTCTAAAAATTTTTTCGTTCTATTCTTATGGACTAATATAACTTTTTTTTTATTATTTATTATTTTTACATTTGCTCCACAATCTTCTAATACTCTATATGGTCCTTTAAATAATTCACTAAATTTATTTCCAACCTCATTTTTTATTAACACTAAATCATTTTCTTTTTAGCTTATTTGGTTGGAAGTTCTGTCATATATTTCTTTTCTTAATATCTTAGACTTAATTAAATTATTTCTTGCCTCCCTTTGAGACATTTGTAATCTATATTTTAGTTCTAATGGATAATCGTCGTGCACATATAAAGGTTCAACATCATTACATAAGTTACTTGGTAATAAACATGTTTTTCCAAAAACCAATTCATAAGGGGAATATTTAGTAGACATATTAATTGTATTATTATAAGCAAAACACCAATATGGTATCCATGTACTCCAATTCTCGTGTTGGTTATTGGTTTGGATTCTTAAATAACTATCTAAATGTTTATGCCAATTCTCTAAACTCCCTATACTCTGGTGATGATAAGAAGTACTATTTAGTTTATTTATTTCCAGTAACTCACATACTTTAGTTAGAATTGAGTTCATAAACTCTGTTCCACAATTAGATACAATCTCCCTAGGTATGCTATATCTGAGAATAAAGTTTTCTACAAAGTTTCTAGCAACAGTTTCTGCTGACTTAGATACAATTGGGTATGCTTCTACAAATTTTGATAATTCACATTGTATTGTTAATATATACTTATAACCCTGTCTATCTATATCTAAAGGACCAACAATATCTAAAAAAACTTTATCTAATGCGGAAGTAGAAGTAGAAGTAATGACCATCTTTTCTTTGACGTTTCTATTAGAGTATTTCTGTTTCTGACAGTATTTACATTTTTTACATAATTCGCAATGTCATCATGCATCCTATTCCAAAAATATTTTCTTTTTATATTAGTAGTCATTCTAGTGATGCCTGCATGCCCACTCGTCGGTAGCAAATGAAAATCGTTTAGTTAATTCTTACCATTTCCCTGTCATCTATTTTTTTTACTCCTTGTAATATGCATAACCGCGGTAATGTATGATAACTGCGCGTGTGACGACATAACTCTCTCACTATTGACTTGTTGTCGTTATTTTTGATAATTATAATCTCAGAAATATTATTTTTCCTACACAATTCCCCAAGCTCCTGCAACGATTCGTCTATGCGTACCTTCGTTACTAAAGAATCCTGGTTAAAGTATATTATCGAATCCGTAAGGAAAACATCATTGTTAGCACGTATATCCTGATTTCCCACCATTTTTCTAAATATTTCCTTTCTACAAATATTTAATTCCACACTATTATGCGGCTTCTTTGTAATATCTACTATTCTAGGTAAATTATTCACCTGAGAACCTCTAGTTGCTCTATGTTGAGCTCGTGTTACTACCCCTATTTGGTATGTGTTAAAATTTTTCAGGTCATCGGACGTCATACTTATCCTTGACAAGGCGTCCGCTGTTACATTTTTTGAGCCACTAATATATTCTATAATAAAGTCATATTCCTCCAGACATAGTCTAAATTTGGTTAACCTACTGTTTGGTTCTTTCATGCCAAATAAATGCACCAAGGGCTTATGATCTGTAAAAATTTTAAATTTTCTGCCAAAGAGATATGGTCTGAAATGTTTAACAGCCCAAACAATTGCCAATAGTTCCTTATGGATTGTGGGGTAATTAATTTCAGACTTATTCAACTGCCTACTGACATATGCTACAGGTCTATTGTTCCCGTTTGATAATACTGCTCCAACTGCTATTCCTGAAGCATTTGTTTGGAGTATAAACATGTTTTCTTTTGAAAAATCAGGATAGTCCAGGATATTAGGTTCGCTAAGTAATTTTTTTAGCAGTTCGAACGATTTATGACATTCCTCTGTCCACTGAAAAACAACGTCTTTTTTACATAACTTATTTATTTCATACGCGATTGAAGAAAAATTCTTTATAAATTTGCGATAATAATTTGCAAATGCTATGAATCTTCTAACCTCATCCACCGACTTAGGTACAGGGTACTTCTGAATGACCTCAATCTTACTTTTGTCTGGAAAAATTCCATCTTTGGAAATAACATGTCCTAAATACAATATTTCTTTTTTCAAAAATATACATTTAGAAGGATTTAGTTTTAATTTGACATTTCTTAATCGTTCAAAAACATCCATTAGATTTTTATTATGATGAGCCAAGCTCTTCCCTATAACCACAATGTCATCTAAGTAAACAAAACATTTGTCATAATTTAATCCAGTCATAGCAATAGTCATTAGCTTCGAAAATACACTCGGGCTTGTTTTTAGCCCCATAGGTAATCTTTTTAGTTGATATTGTTTATCGGCAGTAAATGAAGTATATTTTCTACAATCCTCATCAAGGCCAAGCTGGTAGTAGCCTGAAGATAAATCCAAATGTGAGTAATATATTGATCCCGATAAAGAGTCTAATATTTCTGTTATATTAGGTAATGGAAATTTCTCATCTATGATTTTCTTATTTAGTAGCATGAAATCGATTACCATTCTCCATTTCTTTTCGCCACTATTATCATCTTTTTTCGGAACTAGAAGTAAAGGTGAAGACCATTCACTTGTGCATTCTTCGATTATGTCTTCATCTATCATTTTTTTTATTTGCTTAACAAGTTCATTTCGTTGAGTTTCCGGAATCCGGTATGGTTTTACATACACGGGAGTAACGCCTTCTTGTAGTTTAAGAGAATGTTTTAATCACTCTGTCGTTGTCAATTTATCACCTGGCAGGTGGAAAATATCTGCATACTTCGCACATATTTTTGATATTTTATTATTTATTTTTTTCGTGGGTAGGCAGAGAATAAGTAACAGCTGTGTGTTGTTTACTCTTTAATTAAATTTTATTTAAAATAATAAAAACATATTATTTATTGTGAAAGTGCATTTATGTTAAAATAGTAACTTATGCTATAATAATAATTAATTAAATACCTGCCTGAAGCTGCCACCACATCTCTCACTGTTTCACTGTGTTACACATACAAAATGGCAACCATCCTTGAAGTTTTGAAAACACAAGCCACAATGGAGAAGAGTACGCCTTAATATGTTGGAAGCACAAATTAAGGAATCACCAAAAGGTGAAGTAACTTTAAAACACCTGAGTGAACAGTTTCAGTACCTTCGTGAACAAGTCTCCTCTTCATTAGATCTAATGTGGAAACAAATTAACCATCTTATTGTTGGCATGGATGCTGCAGAAACCCGTCATCGTAAAAAGTTTCTACTTTTGGGGGGAATACCAGAGAAGTCAGATGAGGATACTCGTGAAGCAACAGTTTCTATCATTGTTAAACACCTCGGTATACAAGACTGTACATTGAATAAACTGCTAGTGTGTCATCGCCTTGGTTCCCCTACAGTTGGCCGTTGTCGTCCCATCCTAATAAGGTTTAATGACCCATCTCTTCGCAAGGTAATATGGAGCAAGAAGACTCTTTTTAAAGATAGCCCTTATGTGTTGTCTGAATATCTGACACGCTTACGACAATCCCTGTTCCTTGAAGCCAGAAGACACTTTGGAATCCGTAATGTCTGGACTTTAGATGGTGTCATAAACGTAAAATTGACTGATGGTTCACGAGTCAAGATTTTCACTTTAGAGGAGCTGGAAAAACTGATGGACCTGCATAAACCATCCAATACACCTACGGTTCCGGCCACTGTGACGGCGGCCTCGGTGGTCTCTAGCGGTCGGTCAGCTACAGGTTCTGTTAAGCTACGCTCCTCAAGGTTGGCCAAGAAGTGATTTAATACCATGTTTACTTTGCTTCAAACTTGCTTGAAATCACATTTACTCATAATAGTGTCTCATCCATTGTAGTTTTATAAGTCATGGTATGGTATGGTATGGTATGTTAGACTCCATTCTCCGCAATTAGCCTCACATTCGGGCCGTTGTGCGTGTAGAGCCAGACTACTAACGTAGCCAGCCAAGCTCCTCCCAAAAGCGCAGAAGACTCCTGGTGTCTTCGCAGGCTTCACGGAGCGACCTCACCGTTCCGAGGATTTGTTTTCGTTGTTCGGCCACTGCCGTGCACTCCAGGATTACGTGAGCCGCCGTTTCTTCAGCTTCAAAGCAGCCCCGACAGAGGGGGCTGTCTGTAGCATCAATTTTGTATAAGTGTTTGTTTAAGGAACAATGGCCCGTTATTGTCCCTATCATTATTTTTAGGTTTTGTCTATCTAGATTAAGTAGACGTGTTGTTAACCGATGGTTCGTTTTTGGAATTGCCACTTTAGATTGTTTGCAATCAGTGGTTAGGTTCCATCTTTGGTTTTGTATTTCGGTGGATCTCTGGCGAATCCAGGTGCGAAATTGCGAGAATGGTATTGGCATGAGCGGGAGGGGGCCTGCAACCACCATGCCGGATCCTACTCTCGCTAGTTCGTCCGCGGCGTCATTGCCATATGATCCGCTGTGCCCCTTTATCCACTGGATAATTACTCCGTTATGCGTTGCAATTTTTTCCAGGGCGATGTGGCACTCGATTATTAGTTTGTTGTTGGATTTTCTGTTCTGTAGTGCTTTAAGCACGGCTGCACTGTCCGATATGAATTTAATGTTGAAATTGTTGACCCCTAACCTGTATACAGCTTTTGCTGCCTCGGTCAGGGCAACACATTCGCACTGAAAGATCGAACTGTGTTTGCCGAGCGGTATAGATATGTTTATGTTGAGGTCAAGGAATGTGCCCCAGCTCCTGAACCGTTCTGTGTTTTGGAGCCATCTGTGTAGATGCGTAGTTCATTTACTGCAGATTGGTCCCTTTCCTCCTCCTTCAATTGTATTTGGTATTTCCTGTTAAACGAGTGGTATGCTTGAGTTCTGTCACACGGAGCGGCAATCAAAGGTTCATATTCGATTGCTTGGTTCAGGATGGTTGTGTGAGAGCTGTAATGGTTTTTGCCCCATAGACCAAGATGGTATAATCTTGTGGCAGCTATAGCTGCTTCTTGCTGTATGTATAGGTCAAGGGGTGTAATGTTAAGGGCTATTTCCATTGCCATTGTTGGGGTTGTTTTCATACATCCAGTAACTGAGGAGCATGCAAGTCTTTGGAAAGATCTTAGTTTGTTGACTGTGGTCGTAAGTTTCGACCTTGTCCACCAAACCAAGGCCCCATATACCAGCATTGGTCTTATTACTGATGTGTATAGCCAGAGAGTTATTTTCGGGGAGACACCCCATTTATTACCAAGCATTTTCCTGCATTGATAGAATGCAATTGTGCTTTTGTTAATTTTGTGATCAAGGTGTTTATTCCAGAGAAGTTTGCTGTCTAGTATGACTCCCAAGTACTTGACCTCCTCCTTAAGTTTAAGCTCTGTATTAAAGAGTTTCGGTAAATTGAAAGTACCTGGAGCTCTTTTGTTGGTGAACATGATGAGTTCTGTTTTAGAAGGATTCACGGAGAGTTCATGGTTTTCGCACCATCTCTCTATTGTTCTGAAGGCTTCTCTCATGCGATCGCATAAGGTTCCCTCAAAATTTCCTGATATAAGTACGGCAATGTCGTCTGCGTAACCTACCGTGTAGAGGTCGTTGTCGTTGAGCTCCTCAATGAGTTCATTAACAACTAAGTTCCACAGGAGTGGCGACAGGACCCCTCCTTGTGGACATCCTCTACTTACGATCCCACGTGTGGTAGTGTTTACGGTGAACTGGATTGCACGGTTTTTCAGCATGTTGTTTATCCATTCTATGAGAGTTGTTGGTACTCCATGTATGGTAAGAGCGCGACTGATACTGGTAAAGTTCGTTTTATCAAAGGCCCCTTCGATGTCTATGAAGGCACCTAGGGTAGGCTGCTTTGAGTTTAGCGAGTTACCAATGCGACTTACGACGCTGTGGAGTGCTGATTCCGTTGATTTGCCTTCACTGTAGGCGTGTTGGTTGGTGTGCAGTGGTTTGTTTATACATATCAGGTCTCTGATCTCTTTGTCGCAAAGCCTCTCCATTGTTTTTAGTAAAAACGATGTGAGACTAATTGGTCGAAAGGACTTGGCCTGTGTGTAGTCACCTCTGCCAGGTTTCGGAATGAAAATTACTTTCACTTCACGCCATTTCAAAGGTATGTATCGGTGAGCTAGGCATGCCCGGAAAAGTTGAACCAAGTGTTCAGCTATTATGTCACCGCTCCATTTCAGGAGAGCCGGAAAAATACCGTCTAGTCCTGCAGCTTTGAAAGGTAGAAATGTGTTGATTGCCCATGTAAGTCTTTCTCTGTTTATTACTCTGCTTGCTATCTCCCAGTCCGAGCTGCTGGTTGTCCTACTTTCCTGGGAATTCCATGAGTGGTCATTGTCCGCAAGGAATCCTGGGAAGTGAGTTGACAGTAGTAGTTCGCAGGTTTCTGTGTCATTTGTTGTGTAGCTATTATCCGATTTTTTAAGACAGCCTATTGTGTGTTCTTTCTCTTTGGAAAGGCAGGCCTTCACTTTGACTGCTTGGTTGTTATTGTCTATGTTGGTACAGAATCGCCTCCAACACTCTTGTCGTCTGTGGCGAATTAGTTTTTTATATTGTTTCCTTTTAGTTGTGTATTTGTCCCAGTCACCTTGTGATCTACTGTTCATAGCTGCGTTGAACAGTTTCCTCAGCTTCCGTCGATGTTTCTCTAGTTCGAAACACCACCAGTGTTGCCTACCTTTGTTTTTGGGTGTGGTAAGAGGGCAAGACCGTTCGTAGCTAGAGGTAAGTATGGACGTAATGTTGTTCGCATAGTTGTCTAGTTCCGTTCTGTCAAGGTTGTCAGGGAGGCAGAGTTGTTCCCCTACGTAAGCACTAACTAATCCTATGAATTTGGATTTGTCCGTGTTCCGGGGTATCCGTCTCGGCTGGGGTTTTTATAAGTCATTCTTGTAGCAATTGATATCTAGTAACAAATATTTAAATACCGTCGAAGTAGAACCATTTACTTTTATTTATGTACCGTATAAAATATTTAGAATTAAAATATTTGTCTTCTTCTTCTTCTTCTTTATTTTAAATGGCCGCCACCAATTTTGATCGGTGATTTTGCCAATGTCATGGTTTGAGAGACACAGTGTAATTTGTAGCTGTGGCTTATTTTAGTTTACTCGGTAAACTTTGACAGTTTCGTTCGGGTTCGGTATATTATAGTTAAGGACAGCACAACACCTGAGGGACAACAAACAATTATTAGTAGGGTTTATTATTATTTAAACATTATTAGGTGGACAATACTAGTTAGTAGGACAATACAAACAGACACTTAATATTAAATTAAGGGGAGCCGGTTGGGAGTTACAATTTCAGATTATTGTTAGTTATAAATTTAGCTAGTATTCTGACTATGGAGGGATGGGACAAAGTTAAGAGAAATGATATATTGATAGGACGGGGAAGGTCGTGGGGAAGGATATCATACAGTTGGACTGATAAATTTGGGCACTTGAAGAAAAGATGTTCCAGAGTTCCTTCATCCAAGCCACATTCGCACAGTGAATGATCGCGGACTCTAATCTTGCATAGAAATGTAGGAGTGCAGACATGTCCTAAGCGGAGGCGACATATTACAGACGTGACCCATTTTTCCAGTTTACGATGTTTGAAGAACCATGGTTTATTGGGAATGAGCGGTTGGATTTCTCCGTAATATTTCGCTTTTAGTAGCCGTGACTTTTGCCAGATGTCATTCCAAGCCTTGAACATTTGAGGTTTCATATGACTTCGCAAATCACAAGAGTGGTAACGATTGTGGGTGTTGCAACCAATTACTGTCGCTTTCCGGGCCCATGAGTCTACAACTTCATTGCCTAGTATACCAGAATGACTCGGTATCCATGCCAGTACCACTTCTAGTCCAGAACGCTGGCATTTGTGTAGAATTTCACGAATTTGCATGGAGGCAAGAAATATGTTTTTAGAGTGGAATGGTAGTCTAGTGATATCCTGCAAGCAACTCAGTGAATCTGATAATATCAAGGACTTGTTAATATTGTGGGACTTAATATACGAGGTGGCTTCTAAAATGGCTAATGTTTCTTCAGTAGATGTCATAGGTGGGGATTTAAAGTTCAAAGCTATTTTATATTTAGGGATCCAGACAGAAAAACCAACATCATAATCATCCCCTATTTTAGATGCGTCCGTAAAGAATAAGGTCCATTCATTAAAGTTTTCTGATATTATTTTATTTAGGTCCTGATTGGCTGTCGGAGAGTTTTTCTGAATACCAAGATTAAATAGGACTCTAGGTTGGAATATTAAGGAGTCGTAGTCGAATTCAATTGGATTTCGATGGACTTTAATAATTTGGGTTGGTAGGTTTTTAAGTTTACGGTAACTATTGACTATTGGGGGCAGATCCTTGTGTGACCAGTAAGTAGATGTAGAGACCAGATCAGAAAGGGAATCAAGGGCACGAAACAAAGGATGAGTATTATATTGGACTACATTAAAGAAGAATCGGTCAGAAAGTAATTGGCGACGGAGGTGGAGAGGGGGTCAACACATTCTACTTGGAGAGCATTAGTCGGAGACGACTTCATTGCACCCAAAATTATGCGCAGACATTTAGCTTGGAGCCTATCAAACTTGGCAATGGCAATTTTGTTGCATGGTTCTAAAAGAAAGCAACCATAATCAAAGTGACTTCTAATTAAAGCATTATATAGAAGTTTTTGACTATAGGGGTGAGAACCCCATCGAACTCCAGAGAGAGCTTTTATAATATTAATGCTGCTTTCACACTTGTTGGATATGTAGGCAATGTGTTGAAGACCTGTGAGCCTAGAATCTAGGATCATGCCAAGGAATTTTACTTTGTCCTCAATCCTGATATTTTCACCATTGAGTGCAAGTTGGATAGTAGGGATTTGCCTCTTGCGAGTAAAAACAACCGCAGAGCATTTTGGAATCGATAAAGACAAACCATGATCTTCTAACCATTGGTTTAGGTACCACAATGCACTGTTCAAACGGGATGTAGAGTCATGTGGGGAATCTGATACTGCAAACAGTACAATATCATCTGCATACTGTAATATTTTACAAAAACATGTGACAGATGTCTCTAGGTCGGAGGTGTATATATTGAAAAGAATTGGACTTAGGACCGATCCCTGGGGTAAGCCTTTCCAAACTAGCCTCGGGGGAAGCAAAATACCATTAACGCGTAGAGAAATTGATCTACACATAAAGAGGTTACAAATGATATGTATTAATCTCGCAGGGATACTCAGCTGTTGCATTTTCTGCCTGAGTACTGGGAGTTGGACATTATCATATGCAGATGAGATGTCAAGAAAGGTACCAATAAGGTGTTCATTTTTTGAGAATGCAAGGCGGACCTCAGTGGTGAAAATGCTTAAATTGTCAATAGTTCCCATTCCCCGTCTAAAACCGAATTGACTGTTTGCTAATAGCCCCTTAGTCTCTATGATCCATTCAAGCCTATTTTTAATTAAATGTTCCGTGATTTTAGCGAGAGTGGAGGATAACGCTATTGGTCTATAGGAATCAGAATGTGACGGGTTTTTCCCAGGCTTTAAAATAGGGACTATAATTTGAGTCTTCCAGGATTCAGGAATGATTCCTGTAGTGAAAACAGCATTAATGATATCAAGCAGTTTCTTTTGGGCGAGAACTGAAGATTTTGTGATGAAAGAATAGGGTATGCCATCTATGCCTGGGGAAGAGTCATTAAGATGGTCTAGTGCACAACAAAGTTCATCATACGAAAACGGCTCATCCAATCTATTATTGGAAGTGGAAGAGGGAAGAAAGGATGGGAAACCGTCCTGAGAAGGAACATATGATGGAGCTAATTTGTTGAGTAGGTCCTCCAACCAAGATGCTGAGTCATTGGAGTTCTCATTGGGGCAATTACGTGATTTACGATAGCAGTTGACTTTTTTCCATACCAGCGAAGGGGATGTTCTTGGTGATAATGATCCACAAAAAGTGTACCATCCCATTTTTTTTTTCTTTGCTAATAGTCTTTTAGTATGGGCGCTGGTCCTACGGAAGTTGACATAATTATCCATAGTTAGGTTTAGTTTATATTTGTTCTCAGCCTCGTTGCGTTGTTTAACGCTGGCAGTGCATTCTGAGTCCCACCAAGGAGGGGAAGGTATTTTTTTAAGGGAACTGTTTTTAACGGGGATTGAATCATCGGCAGCCGAGAGTAATGCAGAAACGAAATCATTATATTGCTGAATATGGCTACAATCTGGAGGGATGTTGGTTACTTTTTCGTCAAGGAGAGAGAGAATTTTTGCCAGTTGGCTTTTGTTATTCTATACTTTATTTATTTATTTATATATTTATATACTCTTTATTGCACCAGGAAACTTACATTAATAGAGTAATTAAAATAACAGTAAGTACAAAAGACGGTCTTATCACTTATGCAATCTCTTCCAGGCAACCTTTGGGTAGAGGAGAAAAAAACAAAAGGTGGGAGGTGGCACTAGAATAGGAGAGAAAAAAAAAAAAACAATAATAATAATGACAAATGAATAATAATGAATAACATTTAGAAGAGGTTGTGGAATTTTGGGATTTGCAATTTGGGAGCTGGAGGAGTTAATTATTGTTATAATAATAGGAGTATGGTCACTTCCAAATGAGTTTGGTAGTACATGCCATAGGAGTTTGTTTACTAAAGATGGGGAAGATAGGGTTAGATCAATGGAACTGGGGTTCTGGGAAGGACCTGCAAGGCGGGTAGGAGTACCATCATTTAGAACGCAAAGGTTAATATCATCCAATATCTAGTCTATCTAATCTAGTAGGAATGAAGATGAAGGATCAGTGCAATGTGATCCCCACATTGTGTGCCGGCAATTAAAGTCACCTAGAACCATGAGGGGGGGAGGGATATTGGAAAGGATGTGTTGTAATTCCAGAATAAGTGAATGGTTAGGATGGGGGATATATACAGATACAAAATATATACCAAGAGTTCTTACAGATACAATCTGAAAGCCTAAGCTGTGGGAAGGGAGAGAGATTTTTGAGTAAGACACGTTTCTAGATACAAGGAGGGCGGAGCCCGCCCACCCATCATCTCTGTCATCCCTAAGACTGCAAAGCCCGGTATCCTGAATGGAATGCCAGGCTTAAGCCATGTCTCAGAGATAGCAGCAACAGTGGGTTTATGTTTGTTGAGGAGATGGGTAAGGTCTTGTTTTTTATGTCTGATACTCCTAGTATTCCACTGTAGGACCAGCTGGTCCGTTATTAGAGGCTAAAGTGGATAGGAGTTGCTGAATCAAGAAAACGACATTGGACGGTAATGCATCGGAGAATTTAGAAATTATGTTAATTAGGGAACATGTAAGTAGTTCTATTAAATTGTCATTTGGGGTAGCAAGGGGGGTGGTATCAGTATTACGTTCTTGGTGATGTCTAAGGGCAGAGCCATTAGCTTGGGTAGATCTAGGGGTCTGTGTGATGATGATATTATATTATATTATTATTGGATTTTTATTTCTTTTGAGCGCAACTTTTTCGTGTTTGTCTGTTTGTTTGTGTTTCTTTTTTCGTTCTTTTTCTATTATTAATGGTATATATAGTTAGGTTAGGTTAGTTAGGTTACGATTTTAGTATAGTAGTGTGTCTGTTTGTTTGTGTTGATTCTTTTATTCTTTCTTTTTTTTTTTTTCTTTTTATTAAATAGGTTAGGTTTTGTACATATACTTAGGTTAGGTTAGTTAGGTTAAGTTTCGTTTGTTTTATTGTTTTTGTTGCGCTGAGGCGGATTTTGGTGGACTCACCGGGAGCGACAGGGGGCAACTCCTGTTTGCTGTGCCTGCTCCAGGGGAAGCCCTGGAGCAGCCTGTGGAGGCGCTAGCCTCCGTATTACCCGCCCGACTTCGGTTGGGCGTGTCTCTTTTGGCGCCGATCTGAGGGAGTGGCTGGTACTACCAGCCCCCTCCTTTATCCGTCCCCCGCCGGGGGGGACGAGGAGCGTTTGTCCCTACCCCGGGACCTGGACTTTTGGTCCATGACGGATTCCGTCACATTGGCGGACGCCGACACGGTGCGGTCGGCGGCGAGGTCGCGGCCCGTCTCGCGAGCAAGGTCGCGGGCATCTCGGCCCTCATCAGCGTCGTCGACGCGCTCCACGCGCTCGACGCGCTCGATGCTGGTAGAGGACGATTTGTCCGGCTGCCTTGTGTCGAGCGAGGACGGGCTAGCGAAAGCGGCCGTGCCGAAGCGGCCGCACGTAGATGGACCGGGCCCTTCCGGGGCGGCGGGCGGGTGTGCCAAGCCGTCTAAAATCCCCTGCCCGTCGTCCGGGAATGGGATTGTCCTGGCGGTGCCCGTGGGCCGTGGCACAAAGAATCCGGCAACGTCGCCGAAGTCCCGGCGGCAGGAAAAACGAGGGGACGACGGGATGTTCGTCCGACCCTCGGAGGTCCCTGCGGGAAAGGGGAAGGTCCCCCCAATGGATGACTCGCAGCCTGTGGCCGCCTTCAGGGCGGAGGCCCAGAGAAAGCTCGGGGCTGCCCTGGACACGGTGCACAGGTGCGGAAACCTAAAGGGGACCGACCAGAAGCGGCTGACGGAGAGCATCAGCTCCGTGATGTTGATGACGGAGGAACTGGACGGGAGTGCCGTCATCGACAGCGAGTTCACCGCGGGCGCCGTCAAACGGCGAATGCTGGAGGCGCAGGTGGAGGAGCTCCGTAAGGAGAACAAGGAGCTCCGAAACCAGCTCCTGGCGCTCCAAGCCGAGATGCGGCGGCTCGCGGCGAACTCGGGGTCGCAACCTCCTTCGGCTGCTTCCCAGGCGCCGCAGGGGTCTGCGAGGGTAAGGGCACCTGGCCCGACCCCTGAGCTAGATGAGGTCGGGGCCTTCAGGGCCGATATAATGCGGGCGACCGGGGAGCTAATAGATGCCCGTATCGGTGCCCAAATCGATAAGGGCATCCGAGAAATTAAGGCTGCCCTGGGCCTTAGCTCCCCGGCGGCATCAATCCGCCCTGACTGCCGCCCGCCGCTGCAAAGCGACGGGCAATACGAGGTGTTGTCCCGGCTCCCCGGCGCAGGGGGACCGGGCTTCAGGGACGCTCCCCATCTGCGGGGGGCGCGAGGCGCAGAATTCCCGCCGCTTCAACCCGCTAACCGGCCCGCCTCTGGCAGCCAACAGCCGGGGCCGTCGGGCGCGGGGCGCGCAACCGAGGGCTGGAGCACAGTGGTACGACGGGGCGGCAAAAACCGCAACGTCCCTGAGAGGCAGACCCAGAGTACACAGAGTACTCAGAGGACCTCTGGGGCTCCCTCTCAGGGGAAGAAGGGAAAGCCGGCCCCGCCGTCGCCATCAAAGTTGCGTGCCCCGCGATCGGCGGCGGTGGTGGTCACACTGTGTCCAGAGGCAGAAGCGGCGGGGGTGACCTACTCCACCGTCCTCAAGGAGGCGAAGGAAAAGATTGACCTCGCCTCCTTGGGGATAGGGAGCCTGCGGTTTAAAACCGCGGCCACTGGGGCCCGGATTTTAGAGATTCCAGGGTCTCAGACGGGAGACCAGGCCGACGCGCTCGCGTCGAAGTTCCGGGACGTATTCCCGGACGGTACGGTCCGCATCGCCAGGCCCACCAAGACCGCAGAGATGAGGGTCATGGGCCTGGATGACGGTACCGACCACGGCATGGGGCTCCCCCATCACCGACTCTCGAGGCAGGGTCCTGGAAGACTGGGCGGCCGCGGCCGGCCTGGTGGTGTTGAACCGAGGGTCGGCCGCCACGTGCGTGAGACAGCAGGGGAGTTGCATGTCGACGTATCCCTCTGCAGTCCAGCGATCGCACAGAGGGTGCGGAGCTGGCAGGTGTTGGATGAGGTGGAGACTCTATCCGATCATCGGTATATCCGGATAGATGTTCTCCCCTCACCCGTAGCTCCGCACCCCGGTCGCCAGGAGAGGAATGTCCCACAACTCCCCAGATGGGTGTTGAAACGTCTGAATAAAGACGTGCTGATGGAGGCTTCCATCGTCCAGGCCTGGGTTCCCATACCGGAGGGGCCTGTGGAGGTCGACGCAGAGGTGGGCTGGTTCGGCGAGGCTCTGTCGCACATCTGCGACGCGGCGATGCCCCGAGCCGGCCCTCGACCTCCTAGGCGTCAGGTGTACTGGTGGTCGGAGGAAATAGCGGCGTTGAGAGAGGAATGCTCCGCCGCCCGCCGCCGGTACACCAGGCACCGCCGACTCAGGCGGGGCCGCGACGCCGACGAGGAAGCACAGCTGTACGAGCAGTACAAAGAGAGGAAGAAAGCTCTGCAGCTGTCCATCAGCAGGGCCAAGGAGACAGCCAGGGAAGAACTCCTGGAGACCTTGGACAGGGATCCATGGGGGCGTCCTTATAGGTTCGTCAGGGGCAAATTACGCCCCCGGGCGCCCCCCGTGGCAGAGGGTCTCCAGCCGCAGCAGCTGGAGGAGGTGTTGGAGGAGCTGTTCCCGAGACAGCCTCCCTTCACACCTCCTCCGATGATGCCGCGTGGCAGTGATGAAGAGGCCAGCGGCGTCAGCGCTGCTGCGGTTCCTGCCATCACCGAGGAGGAGTTCGCCGCGGCCGTGGATAAACTCCGGGGCAAGAACGTCGCCCCGGGTCCGGATGGCATCCACGGCCGCGTCCTGGCCTTGGCCCTAAACACCCTAGGGGACCGACTCCGGCGCTTGTTCAACGCGTGTCTGGAGTCGGGACGGTTTCCCAATCAGTGGAAAGCGGGTAGAGTGGTCCTGCTCCGCAAAGCGGAGCACCCTGCAGGTTCGGTGGTTCCCTCGGCGTTCCGCCCCATAGTGCTGTTGGACGAGATCGGCAAGCTCTTCGAGAGAATCTTGGCGGGCCGACTCGTCCAACACCTGTCTCAGGTAGGTCCCGATCTCAGCCCGAAGCAGTTCGGGTTCCGGGAGGGGCGCTCAACGATTGACGCGATCTCGCGTGTGCGCTCCCTCTCGGAAGAGGCGACGTCCCAGGGTGGGGTGTTGTTGGCGGTCTCGTTGGATATAAAGAACGCCTTCAACACCCTGCCCTTTGCGACTATTAGGGAGGCGCTGAAATACCATCGCGCGCCTCCCTACATTCGGGACGTGATCGGGGCCTACCTCGAGGACAGGTCTGTGCTATGCACGGGGCGGAACGGCGTTGTAGTGTCGAGGGAAATGCAACGCGGTGTTCCACAGGGGTCGGTTCTGGGCCCGATCCTGTGGAACATCGGGTATGATTGGAACCTGCGGGGCGCCCTTTTAACGGGCACTGACCTTGTGTGTTACGCGGATGACACCTTGGTCACTGCCCGGGGGCGGGACCTACTGGAGGCTACCCGCTTTGCCACGGCATGCGTGGCGCTGGTCGTCGGTCGTATAAGAAGGCTTGGGCTCCAGGTGGCGCTGGAGAAGACCGAGGTCCTGTGTTTTCATGGGCCTCGGCGTGCGCCACCTCCGGATGCCCAGCTGGTCGTCAGTGGCCAGAGGGTGGGGGTCAAGCCCTGTATTAGGTATTTGGGGCTTGACCTGGACAGTCGTTGGAGCTTCCGCGCTCACTTTCGGAACCTGGTCCCTCGCCTTATGGCAGCCGCCGGCGCTCTTAGCTGGCTGCTGCCAAACGTGAGGGGCCCGGGAGAAGGTTCCCGCCGCCTATACCTCGGCGTGGTGCGGTCCATGGCCCTGTACGGAGCCCCCATCTGGGTGGGGGCCCTAGGTCGGGAAAATGTGGCCTGCCTTAACAGGCCACACAGGGTCATGGCCATACGGGCCATAAGAGGCTACCGCACCATATCCGGGGAGGCGGCGTGTCTGCTGGCGGGGTCTCCTCCGTGGGACTTGGTAGCGGAGCTCCACGCGTCAGTGTATCACTGGCGCGCGGAGCGACGTTCCATGGGGGAGGCACCCGCTGGCCACGGGATTGAAGCGCGGAGGTCCGACTTTCGGCGGATCCTCAGGATCAGGTGGAGAGAAGGCTGGCCAGTCCATCGGCCGGCCTGAGGACCGTCGAGGCTGTCCGTCCCATCCTCAAACGGTGGATGAATAGGAGATGGCCACTGACGTACCGCATGACACAGATATTGTCCGGGCACGGTTGCTTCGGGCGGTATCTGTGTCATGTGGCGAGGAAGGAGCCGACGACCGGCTGCCACGAATGCGGAGGTGTTGAGGACACGGCGCAACACACGCTGGAAGAATGCCCAGCGTTCGTGAGTGAGCGCCGTGTCCTCACACGAATAGTGGGGGACGATCTCTCGCTGCCGAATTTAGTTCGGAGGATGGTCAGTAGCGAGAGATCGTGGCTGGCGGTGAGCTCCTTCTGCGAGGAAGTTATCTCGCGGAAGGAGGCGGCGGAAAGGGAGCGGGAGTCAGCTCGTCCCGCTTCCCTCCGCCGCAGAAGAGCCAAGCCTAGAGGTGGGGGCGTATCCAACTCCGCCCCCCTCTATCCCCCACTGGGGCCGGGGTGACTGCCTTGAGGGAGGCAGTCCCCCAATCCAAAGGCCCCGGAGGTGTGCGCGTGTACCCACACGCCTCCACAATGGAGTAGGGCGAAATAGGTCGCCCTAACCACAAAACGAGATGGGGCCTGCCCTACAACATCTACAGGGCGGGCCGTCGCCGTCGGAGCTGGGGTAGAATGCACTTGCGAATCCCCTGGCTCCGGCATAGGCGCTCGTAGGTACACCGTGTGGTTTTTTAGTGGGTACAAGTCCCACACACCACCTCGCCATCCCTCCGGCGGGGTGACGGTCTTTTTGAAGATTTTTCCACACGTTAAAAAAAAAAAAAAGTTTGATTTTTGTTTTTCCTTTTTCTTTTTTTTTATTGTGCTGAGGTGGCGGTGTGGTGTTCACCGGGAGTGGCTGCACTGAGCAGAGTCTAATTCTGCCTAGTGCGCCCGCTCCAGGGGAAACCCTGGAGCAGTTTGTGGAGGCGCTAGCCTCCGTAGTATCCGCCCGACCTAGGTCGGGCGCGGCATCGTTGCTGCCAACAATTTGAGGAGTTGGCTGGTGGCAGCAGCCCCCTCCTCTTCCCGTCCCCCGCCGAGGGGGACGAGGAGTGTTTGTCCCTGCCCCGGGACTTAGCGTTCTGGTCCATGTCGGACTCGGTCACGCTGGCGGACGCCGACACGGTGCGGTCGGCGAGGTCGCGGCCCGTCTCTCGGGCCAGGTCGCGGGCATCTCGGCCCTCCTCAGCGTCGTCGACGCGCTCTACGCGCTCGACGCGCTCGATGCTGGTGGAGGACGAGTTGTCCGGGTGCCTGGTGTCGATCGAAGACGGGCTCGCAAAAACGGCCGTGCCGAAGCGGCCGCACGCGGATGGACCGGGCCCTTCCGGGGCGGCGGGCGGGAGTGCCAAGCCGTCCAAGATCCCCTGCCCGTCGCCCGGGAACGGGGTAGTCCTGATGGTGCCTATAGGCCCGGAGAGTCCGACCACGTCGCCGAAGTCCCGGCGG
>NW_026712888.1:0-51123 GCF_030625045.1 Achroia grisella | reverse complement strand
AACACGGGACCTCGGTCTTCTCCAGCGCCACCTGGAGCCCAAGCCTTCTTATACGACCGACGACCAGCGCCACGCATGCCGAGGCAAAGCGGGTAGCCTCCAGTAGGTCCCGCCCCCGGGCAGTGACCAAGGTGTCATCCGCGTAATACACGAGGTCGTGCCCGTTAAAAGGGCGCCCCGCAGGAATTCCAATCATACCCGATGTTCCACAGGATCGGGCCCAGAACCGACCCTGTGGAACACCGCGTTGCATTTCCTCGGCACTACAACGCCGTTCCGCCCCGTGCATAGCACAGACCTGTCTTCGAGATAGGCCCCGATCACGTCCCGAATGTGGGAGGCGCGCGATGGTACTTCAGCGCCTCCCTAATAGTCGCAAGGGCAGGGTGTTGAAGGCGTTCTTAATGTCTAGAGAGACCGCCAACAACACCCCACCCCGGGACGTCGCCTCTTCCGAGAGGGAGCGCACACGCGAGATCGCGTCGATCGTCGAGCGCCCCTCTCGGAACCCGAACTGCTTCGGGCTGAGATCGGGACCTACCTGAGACAGGTGTTGGACGAGTCGGCCCGCCAAGATTCGCTCGAAGAGCTTGCCGATCTCGTCCAACAGTACTATGGGGCGGAACGCCGAGGGAACCACCGAACCTGCGGGGTGCTCCGCTTTGCGGAGCAGGACCACTCTACCCGCTTTCCACTGATTGGGAAACCGTCCCGACTCCAGACACGCATTGAACAAGCGCCGGAGTCGGTCCCCTAGGGTGTTTAGGGCCAAGGCCAGGACGCGGCCGTGGATACCATCCGGACCCGGGGCGACATTCTTGCCCCGGAGTTTATCCACGGCCGCGGCGAACTCCTCCTCGGTAATGGCAGGAACCGCAGCAGCGCTGACGCCGCTGGCCTCTCCATCACTGCCACGCGGCATCATCGGAGGAGGTGTGAAGGGAGGCTGTCTCGGGAACAGCTCCTCCAACACCCCCTCCAGCTGCTGCGGCTGGAGACCCTCTGCCACGGGGGGCGCCCAGGGGCGTCATTTGCCCCTGACGAACCTATAAGGGCGCCCCCATGGATCCCTGTCCAGGGTCTCCAGGAGTTCTTCCCTGGCTGTCTCCTTGGCCCTGCTGATGGACAGCTGCAGAGCTTTCTTCCTCTCTTTGTATTGCTCGTACAGCTGTGCTTCCTCGTCGGCATCGCGGCCCCGCCTGAGTCGGCGGTGCCTGGTGTACCGGCGGCGGGCGGCGGAGCACTCCTCCCTCAACGCCGCTATCTCCTCCGACCACCAGTACACCTGACGCCTAGGAGGTCGAGGGCCGGCTCGGGGCATCGCCGCGTCGCAAATATGCGACAGAGCCTCACCGAACCAGCCCACCTCTGCGTCGACCTCCACAGGCCCCTCCGGCATGGGAACCCAGGCCTGGACGATGGAAGCCTCCATCAGCACGTCTTTATTCAGACGTTTCAACACCCATCTGGGGAGTTGTGGGACATTCCTCTCCTGGCGACCGGGGTGCGGGGCTACGGGTGAGAGGAGAACGTCTATCCGGATGTAACGATGATCGGATAGCGTCTCCACCTCATCCAACACCTGCCAGCTCCGCACCCTCTGTGCGATCGCTGGACTGCAGAGGGATACGTCGACATGCGACTCCCCTGCTGTCTCACGCACGTGGCGGCCGACCCTCGGTTCAACACCACCAGGCCGGCCGCGGCCGCCCAGTCTTCCAGGACCCTGCCTCGAGAGTCGGTGATGGGGGAGCCCCATGCCGTGGATTTGGCATTGAAGTCCCCCATCACCATCATTGGACGGGCCGAGTATAGCTCCAGAGCGGCCCCCAGCCCGTCCATGAACTGCTCGAACTCGGCGAGAGTCCTGTTCGGAGAGAAATATGTCCCGACAACGACGGTTTCCCCCCAACTCACTCCTATGTACCCCGCTCCGCCGAATAGGCGGCTGACGAGCGGGGTCGCGGGGTTGCCCGCGCCGACAATGGCCACCAGGCCAGAGGGGTCGCCGAACCAATGGTCGCTTCGTGGGACGCGATATGGTTCGGCGACCACTGCAAGGTCAACTCCCCACTGCACCGCGCTCTGCAGAAGCAGATCCTGGGCGCGCGCGCAGTGGTTCAGATTCCCCTGCAGGAGGCGATGGACTGCCATTATTAACCGGTGTCCATCACCTCAGCCTCTCCCCGGCGGCCATTGCCGCGGGCCGACGACAGTGCGGATCCCCTCGCTCTCTTGGACCGGGATTGGGGGCACTTTTTGGCCCCCACCCGGTGATCGGCTGGGCGACCCGCCGCTGCGCAAACCACGCAGTGTGGGGCCGCCGAACATCCGGCCGCTTTGTGGCCGGGAGCCCCACACCGGTAGCAAAGGCCACTCCGGTCCTCCTCGTGCGAGCACCTCGCCACCACGTGCCCGCTCTCGAGGCACTTGTAACACCGGAGTGGCTTCTGCCGCAGCAGTTCCACAGCGGCCGAGACCCAGCCGATCCGGATCCGCCCTGCCGTCGTGACCTTCTTGACCGCGGCCAATGGGGCCCGCACCCAGCAGGTGCCCAGGCCCGACGCGCCGCGCCGAATCTCCCCGACGTTGACGGCGTCCGCCGTGCACTCGCCGTGCTGTGCCACGGCGGCCGCCACCTCCTCCCGGTCGGTACCGTCATCCAGGCCCATGACCCTCATTTCGGCCGTCTTGGTGGGCCTGGCGATTCGGACTGTACCTTCCGGGAAGACGTCCCGGAACTTCGTCGCGAGCGCGTCGGCCTGATCACCCGTCTGAGACCCTGGGATCTCCAGGATCCGGGCCCCAGTGGCCGCGGTCTTAAAACGCAGGCTGTTTATGCCCAAGGAGGCGAGGTCAATCTTGTCCTTCGCCTCCTTGAGGACCTTTGAGTAGGTCATTCCCGCCGCTTCCGCCTCCGGACAGAGGGAGACAACTACGGCCGCCGAGCGCGGTGCGCGCAGTTTTGATGGTGAGGGCGGGGCCGGTTTGCCCTTCTTACCCTGAGAGGGGGCCCCAGAGCTCCTCTGAGTACCTTGAGTACTCTGGGTCTGCCTCTCAGGGACGTTGCGGTTTTTACCGCCCCGTCTCACCACCGTGCTCCAGCCATCGTTAGCGCGCCCCGCGGCCCCGGCTGTTGACTACCGGAGGTCGGCCGGCTGGTCGGTTGAGCCGCTGGAAGCGGCGGGAAACCCTGCGCCTCGCGCCCCCCGTAGGTGAGGGGCGTCTCTGAAGCCCGGTCCCCCTGCGCCGGGGAGCCGGGTCAACACCTCGTACTGCCCGTCGCTTTGCAGCGGCGGGCGATAATTAGGGCGGATGGATTCAGCCGGAGAGCAGAGACCCAGGGCAGCCTTAATCTCATGGATGCCCCTGTCTATTCGATCCCCTATCCGGGCATCTATGAGATCCCCAGTCGCCCTCATTATTTCCGCCCTGAAGGCCCCGACCTCATCCGGCTCAGGGGCCGGGCCAGAGACCACCACCCTCGAAGGCCCCCGCGGTACCTGGGCAGTAGCCGAGGGAGTCTGCGACGTGTGCGACTTCGCCGCGAACTGCTGCATCTGCGCTTGGAGCGCCTGGATCTGGCATCGGAGCTCCTTATTCTCCTTATGGAGCCCCTCAATGCGCTTCTTCATATCCCGGCGCTCCACCGCCATCGCAGTGAAGTCGTTGTTGGCGGGGGCGTTCACATCCAAGCCCTCCGCCAACCGCATCACAGCGCCGATATTCTCCCTCAGCAGCCTTTGGTCGGTCCCCTTAAGGTTCCCGCATCGGCGGACCGTCTCCAGGGCGGCTACCAGCTTTTTTGGGCCTCCGCCCTGAAGACGGCCACAGGCCGCAGATCACCTTCAGGGGGGCACCTTTCCCTGTCCCCCGGGGACCACCGAGGGTCGGACGAACACTACTTCGTCATCAGGGGTCTTCTCCCGCCGGGACTCCGGTGACGGAGCCTGCCCTTTTGCACCAGGGCTCACCGGTACGCAGATGGTCATTGTCCTGCGACCCGATGAGCAGGGGATCTTTGACGGCTGGGCACCCCCGCCCACCGCCCCTGGAAGCCCCGATCCGTCAGCGTGTGGCCGCTTTGCCACGGCCGTCTTTGCGAGCCCGTCCTCGCTCGACACCAGGCAGCCGGACATCTCGTCCTCCACCAGCATCGAGCGCGTCGAGCGCGTTGAGCGCGTCGACGACGCTGATGAGGGCCGAGAAGCCCGCGACCTGGCCCGCGAGACGGGCCGCGATCTCGCCGACCGCAGCGTGGCGGCGTCCGCCTCCGTAATGGAGTCCGTCATGGACCAGAAGTCCAGGTCCCGAGGTAGGGATAAACACTCCTCGTCCCCCCCGGCGGGGGACGGGAAAAGGAAGGGGCTGCTACCACCAGCCAACTTCCTTAACCCGGCAGCAAAGGTGTCACGCCCGACCTAAGTCGGGCGGGTACTATGGAGACTGGCGCCTCCACAAACTGCTCCAGGGTTTCCCCCGGAGCAGGCACACGAGACTGGTGTTACCTCCGTGCCGTTCCCGGTGACACACCACAACCACCTCAGCGCATACAAAATATAAAAACAAAAACAATAATAAACCTAACCTAACTTTTTTTTTTTTTTTTTTTTTTTTTTTTTTTTTTTAACGTGTGGAAAAATCTTCAAAAGACCGTCACCCCGCCGGAGGGATGGCGAGGTGGTGTGTGGGACTTGTACCCACTAAAAAAACCACACGGTGTACCTACGAGCGCCTATGCCGGAGCCAGGGGATTCGCAAGTGCATTCTACCCCAGCTCCGACGGCGACGGCCCGCCCTGTAGATGTTGTAGGGCAGGCCCCATCTCGTTTTGTGGTTAGGGCGACCTATTTCGCCCTACTCCATTGTGGAGGCGTGTGGGTACACGCGCACACCTCCGGGGCCTTTGGATTGGGGGACTGCCTCCCTCAAGGCAGTCACCCCGGCCCCAGTGGGGGATAGAGGGGGGCGGAGTTGGATACGCTCCCACCTCTAGGCCTGGCTCTTCTGCGGCGGAGGGAAGCGGGACGAGCTGACTCCCGCTCCCTTCGAGATAACTAAATTCGGCAGCTCTCGAGAGATCGTCCCCCCACTATTCGTGTGAGGACACGGCGCTCACTCTCAAACGCTGGACATATTTCCAGCGTGTGTTGCGCCGTGTCCTCTACACCTCCGCATTCGTGGCAGCCGGTCGTCGGCTCCTTCCTCGCCACATGACACAGATACCGCCCAAAGCAGCCGTGCCCGGACAGTATCTGTGTCATGCGGTACGTCAGTGGCCATCTCCTATTCATCCACCTTTTGAGGATGGGACGGACAGCCTCGATGGTCCTCAGGCCGGCTGACGGGCTCATCAACCTCGCCCGCCATTCGATCCTGAGGATCCGCCGAGAGTCGGACCTCCGCGCTTCAATCTCGTGACCAGCGGGTGCCTCCCCCATGGAACGTCGCTCCGCGCGCCAGTGATACACCGACGCGTGGAGCTCCGCTACCAAGTCCCACGGAGGAGACCCCGCCAGCAGACCCGCCGCTTCCCCGGATATGGTGCGGTAGCCTCTTATGGCCCGGATGGCCATGACCCTGTGTGGCCTGTTGAGGCAGGCCACATTTTCCCTACCAAGGGCCCCCACCCAGATGGGGGCCCCGTACAGGGCCATGGACCGCACCACGCCGAGGTATAGGCGGCGGGAACCTTCTCCCGGGCCCCTCACGTTTGGCAGCAGCCAGCTAAGAGCGCCGGCGGCTGCCATAAGGCGAGGGACCAGGTTCCGGAAATGAGCGCGGAAGCTCCAACGACTGTCCAGGTCAAGCCCCAAATACCTAATACAGGGCTTGACCCCCACCCTCTGGCCACTGACGACCAGCTGGGCATCCGGAGGTGGCGCGCGCCGAGGCCCATGAAAACATAGGACCTCGGTCTTCTCCAGCGCCACCTGGAGCCCAAGCCTCCTTATTCGGCCGACGACCAGCGCCACGCTTGCCGTGGCAAAGCGGGTAGCCTCCCGTAGGTCCCGCCCCCGGGCAGTGACCAAGGTGTCATCCGCGTAACACACGAGGTCAGTGCCCGTTAAAAGGGCGCCCCGCAGGTTCCAATCATACCCGATGTTCCACAGGATCGGGCCCAGAACCGACCCCTGTGGAACACCACGTTGCATGTCCCTCGGCACTACAACGCCGTTCCGCCCCGTGCATAGCACAGACCTGTCCTCGAGGTAGGCCCCGATCACGTCCCGAATATAGGGAGGCGCGCGATGGTATTTCAGCGCCTCCCTAATAGTCGCAAAGGGCAGGGTGTTGAAGGCGTTCTTTATGTCCAACGAGACCGCCAACAACACCCCACCCTGGGACGTCGCCTCTTCCGAGAGGGAGCGCACACGCGTGATCGCGTCGATCGTCGAGCGCCCCTCTCGGAACCCGAACTGCTTCGGGCTGAGATCGGGACCTACCTGAGACAGGTGTTGGACGAGTCGGCCCGCCAAGATTCGCTCGAAGAGCTTGCCGATCTCGTCCAACAGCACTATGGGGCGGAACGCCGAGGGAACCACCGAACCTGCAGGGTGCTCCGCTTTGCGGAGCAGGACCACTCTACCCGCTTTCCACTGATTGGGAAACCGTCCCGACTCCAGACACGCGTTAAACAAGCGCCGGAGTCGTTCCCCTAGGGTGTTTAGGGCCAAGGCCAGGACGCGGCCGTGGATACCATCCGGACCCGGGGCGACATTCTTGCCCCGGAGTTTATCCACGGCCGCGGCGAACTCCTCCTCGGTGATGATAGGAACCGCAGCAGCGCCGACGCCGCTGGCCTCTCCATCACTGCCACGCGGCATCATCGGAGGAGGTGTGAAGGAGGCTGTCTCGGGAACAGCTCCTCCAACACCCCCTCCAGCTGCTGCGGCTGGAGACCCTCTGCCACGGGGGGCGCCCAGGGGCGTAATTTGCCCCTGACGAACCTATAAGGGCGCCCCCATGGATCCCTGTCCAGGGTCTCCAGGAGTTCTTCCCTGGCTGTCTCCTTGGCCCTGCTGATGGACAGCTGCAGAGCTTTCTTCCTCTCTTTGTACTGCTCGTACAGCTGTGCTTCCTCGTCGGCGTCGCGGCCCCGCCTGAGTCGGCGGTGCCTGGTGTACCGGCGGCGGGCGGCGGAGCACTCCTCTCTCAACGCCGCTATCTCCTCCGACCACCAGTACACCTGACGCCTAGGAGGTTGAGGGCCGGCTCGGGGCATCGCCGCGTCGCAAATATGCGACAGAGCCTCACCGAACCAGCCCACCTCTGCGTCGACCTCCACAGGCCCCTCCGGCATGGGAACCCAGGCCTGGACGATGGAAGCCTCCATCAGCACGTCTTTATTTAGACGTTTCAACACCCATCTGGGGAGTTGTGGGACATTCCTCTCCTGGCGACCGGGGTGCGGAGCTACGGGTGAGGGGAGAACATCTATCCGGATATACCGATGATCGGATAGAGTCTCCACCTCATCCAACACCTGCCAGCTCCGCACCCTCTGTGCGATCGCTGGACTGCAGAGGGATACGTCGACATGCGACTCCCCCTGCTGTCTCACGCACGTGGCGGCCGACCCTCGGTTCAACACCACCAGGCCGGCCGCGGCCGCCCAGTCTTCCAGGACCCTGCCTCGAGAGTCGGTGATGGGGGAGCCCCAAGCCGTGGATTTTGCATTGAAGTCCCCCAACACCAACATTGGACGGGCCGAGTATAGCTCCAGAGCGGCCCCCAGCCCGTCCAAGAACAGCTCGAACTCGGCGAGAGTCCTGTTCGGAGAGAAGTATGTCCCGATAACGACGGTTTCCCCCCAACTCACACCTATGTACCCCGCTCCGCCGAATAGGCGGCTGACGAGCGGGGTCGCGGGGTTGCCCGTGCCGACAATGGCCACCAGGCCAGAGGGGTCGCCGAACCAATGGTCACTACGTGGGACACGATATGGTTCGGCGACCACTGCAAGGTCAACTCCCCACTGCGCCGTGCTCTGCAGAAGCAGATCTTGGGCGCGAGCGCAGTGGTTGATGCAGGAGGCGATGGACTGCCATTATTGACCGGTGTCCATCACCTCAGCCTCTCCCCGGCGGCCATTGCCGCGGGCCGACGACAGTGCGGATACCCTCAGTCTTTTGGACCGGGACTGGGGGGCACTTTTTGCTCCATCTCCTTTTTTTTTTTTTTTTTTCCGAGGGGAAAGGTTTCAGTACCGAAACGTCCGCCTTTATGAAGGGGAGCGGACGAATACTGTGGGACTGGACGAATCCGACCCACCAAAACCCCTCGGTGTTCCTCCAAAAACCACGAAAGACGCCTTCGTGCGGGTTCGCATTTGCATTCGACCGCACTCCGGCCGCGGGTCTCCAGTGAAGGAGCCGCCAAAGGTGGGCGCGGGGACCACTCCACGCCCACACTCCACGGATCACTCGCCTCCTTGGAGCTTCGGATGTCCCTACATCCTCCACTCCGAGTGTCCAACTTGGGGCTTCGGGTGGAAAGTACACCCTCCGCCCCCCTCCTCGAGGACCGCGATCGCCGCTGCGTTGCGCTGCGCACCGCAGCCGCGACCGCGTATCGCCTCCGCGCTGGGCGCAGGCGGCGCCGACGGAACGACGGCACCGTCTCGCCCGGTGCCCCGACACGGGCAGGGCCACACACACACTGACACGCCAACAGCGACCATATTCAGCCGTCGGCGGTCTGACCGCCGATGTTAGTTGTGTTATCATCGGCGGCCCCACACAAACGTACATACCCCGGGTCGCGAGGCGTTCCCCTGGATTGTATCCTCTGGGCGGGCACAGCAGCGTTAAACGTTACTGCGCCCGCTGCCCCGATAAAGGGGGGCCACACACACGCATGCATTCACACAAAAACCTTCCCCTCCAGGCCGACCGCGCGAGCCCGGGACACCCGAATAACGGGGGCGCCGGCCACGCGTGCCCGACCCGCCCCGCACCCCCGACCGTCCGAAAGCGGACGCAAGGCAAGAGAGAGGGTGAAGGGAGGGAAGACCTACGCCGGACGGACAGACGGGCACTGTGTGTCCATCGCCTCCGGCCCCTCTCCGGAACGCACCGTAGCACGGTCCTCGCTAGCGCGACATCGCGTCCCGCCCACCTCATGGTTGGCCTCTTGGCCAGCCACTGCACAGTGGAGGCAGCGAGCCGCCGCGGAACATGAAGGAGCACTGTGCCCTTCCTGTCCGCAGCGGAAACACCTATCACTGTACCGTATCCTCCTATTGCACCTGCGCCCGGTATGACCAGGGAGCAGGCAACAATAGCACCTCATAGGCCTCGTCTTTAGCAGCTCCACCCGAACCGCCATCCAGCCGACCATAAGCCGACCTGCCTCACTCAGCCTTTTCGCCGCCGCCACAGGACAGCGAACAAAGGCGTTGCCGCTTCCGGAGGGGCCACGATGAATGTCCCCAACACGGACAGACGCCGCAGCGCACCCTCCCGCACGGACAACCGCGTCCACCACATCAGGCACCGAAACCGAGTCATCCAGGTTCCAGATGCGCAAGTCCACCACCTTGTCCGGTCGACTGACCCTAACGTCCTCACCAGTCACCACTCGTCTCACTCTCTCCACTAGGGAGTCCGCCTTATCGTCACTAGTAGCTGCCGGGAGCTGTAACAGCCGCGCACCGGTAGCCGTAACCCTAAACTTCACTGCATCTATGCCTAGGTCGGAAATGTTTACCCTGTCCTTCACATCTTTAAGCAATGAGGCGTAAGTTACGCCTCTGGCCTCGGCCTCCGGCTGTATATCGATCACTACAACCGAGGACCGAGGCACGCGTAGTCTGTTCGGCGCACGTGCCTGCCTACCTACATCCCGTCGAACGGGAGCTGTCTCGTCCTTATTATTGTTCACCTTCAGGGGTCTTTTGCCCTGGTTGCGGCGCGGTCGCACCCCCGTCGTCCACTTGTCGGCGGCACCGGGCCCGGGCCCGCGCGGCGCCGCCGCCGCCGCCGCCGCCGCCGCCGCGTCTCCGCGGGCGGCGGGCGGGGGGCGCGGCGGAGCGGGCGGTGCGCCGCGTCGCGGTGCCGTCGTCTGCAGCGGGGCCGCGGCGGCGCGCGCGCGCCGCGCGGTTATGCCACCTTCAATGGCGCTCAGTCGCCGGTCCAGTTCCCCGAAACGGGAATCTAGGACGGCTTCTAAGCGCGACATCGCAGCAGTGTCGAGAGCGCGCGGCGGGTCGTCCGCGGGGGGGTCAGGAGGCGCACTATAACGCGCCTCCAGTTCCGCCCTCAGACTCCTCAACTCGTCACACTTCTTGTCCACTGTTTTTTGCAACTCGTCCCTCTCAGTAGTGAGAGACGCACAGTCCGTCGACAACTTATCACACACTTCCTTGAGCTGTGTGATACGCTTGCGCGAGGCGTACCTTCTCGCCTCTAGCACAGCGTACTCACTAGCTACTTCCTCACCTTTTATTGTCACTTCCTCAGATTCTAAGTCCGATTCGAACAACGTCTGTATATTGCAGAAGAGCTCTGCGACACCATCGGCAGCTTCCATAGTGGCTTTCACGACCTCTTCCCGGGCTGTGGAGCTCATCCTCACCTTCTCCAGCACGGTTTTCACCGTCGCTGGCATTTCCATTACCGGCTGTAAGCTGGTATGGACTTCTGCCGTTACTTTCCTAAGAAGTGAACGGCTGAATACCTTCAACAAGTCAGCAACGGAGTCAGAAAACTCAGTACATTGCTGAAGGCCTTCTTCAGTCATTACCACCTTCCGCTTCCCTTCTGCGGCCGAGCTACCGGACTCGTCGGCGGATGATGCACCGTGAGGGTTCACCCTCATTCGCTTCGATCCCTTAACCGATGTTTTTAAACATCGTGATCACACACAGTAAAACACGAAAACACAAAATCACGGGTCCTATCCCTAACGTCACTATACAGTAAGCGTACTGACCTACTTACGTCAAAAACATGTCAGGACATGTTTTATTTCACAGTATGTATGAAATAGACTGCCTAGTAACAGCACCGAGGCAGCGGCGGGTCGCGGGGACCCGACCGGCGCCACAGAGGACCGCGACACGCGACACGCGACAGAGCAACCGTGCACACGTCCGCACGCCACGGCAGCTCAAACGCGACTCTGCTCCATCTCCTCCTCCAACCCGGCCCAACTACTTGTAGTCGGGACGGCGGCTGTCGCTGGTGGTGCGGGTGCCGGCCCCTTCTTGGCCTTATTTTGCCTGTTTGGGGAGCAATTTTTGCTCCCCATCCAATGGTCCGCCGGCTTGCCTGCTTCCCGGCAGATGGCGCAACTTGGAGCGGCTGTGCAGCCAGCGGCCTTGTGACCAGGTCTGCTACACCTGAAGCAGAGGCCACTGCGATCCCCCTCGTGCGGGCACCGCATCCGTACGTGGCCTGTCTGCAGGCACTTAAAGCACCTAAGTGGCCTCTGCCTCAGGAGTTCGACCGGGGCCGACACCCAACCCACCTTGATGCGGGCGGCCGTCGTGATCTTTTTGACCACTAAGATCGGCGCCCGCACCCAGCATGTGCCTAGTCCAGAAGGGTTAAGGCGGATTTCCCCTTTTTTTTTTTTTTTTTTTTACGTCAGGAAAATCCATCATGGAGAACCATTCCCTTAGGGAGGAATGGATACTGCCGGACTCCTACCTGCTAAAAACCTGACGACTATTCCTCCTTGAATCATATCGCCCGGGCCATGGGAACGCAAAGCATTCGCCCAAGACCCCGGCATGGTACCCATCGAAGGGACCTCCATCTAGGCGTGCAGGGAATAGTGTCTGCACGCCACCGACAGACCCTAAAACCTCCCCGGCGAGCTTCGGATTGCCCTAACAATCCTCCACCCTAGGGTCAATTTTGGAGTCGATGCACACCTGATTTTACTCAAGCGTCCATCGACTCCCCCCCCCCACCTGTGGCCCGCGCCGCGGCTCGGGCCTTAGGCGGGCGACACAAATTAGTGACGCCCACTCTATGGTCGGATTTCCGACCCGCCGCGGCACAGTACCGACAGTTCGGTGATGGCGCGGCGCACCGTGCGGCCTTATGGCCGGGCTCGCTGCAGCGGAAACAGATTCCGCTGCAGTCTTCCCCGGCGGTGCATCGGACGCCCACATGGCCTGTAAGAAGGCACCGATAACACCGCTGAGGTCGCGGGTCCAGAGCCTGTACCCGCGCCATCACCCACCCGATCCTAAGCCGGCCGGCCTCGGCCAACTTCTTAGCGGCGGCCACTGGGCACCGCACCCACACGGAGCCCGGACCCTGGGAGTTGCGCCGGATTTCCCCGGTTTTAACCGCGGACTCCAGGCAACCCCCCTCGCGCATCACGGCGACGACAACGTCAGCCACCAGTGTCGAGTCGTCCAGGTCTCCGATCCTCAGTTCGGCCGACTTAACTGGCCTGGAGACCCGGACGACGTCCTCGGGCAGGACCTCCTCGATCCTGGCGGCTAACGCGTCTGCCGCCTCGCCTGTGTTCGCGCCGGGTATTTCTAAAATACGGGCTCCGGTCCTTCCCACGCGGAACCTCAGGTCGGTGATACCGAGCTGAAGGCGGATTTCCCCTGCCTTAACCTCTTCGGGCGCACACTCACCGTCCCTGGATACCGCCTGTGCTATGTCCTCAGGATGACCGAGTCATCCAGGCCCATTATCCGCATCTCTGCGGTTTTGGTGGGCCTGGAGACCTGCACAGGGTTTTCCCCGAGGACCTCTCGCAGCTTCTGCGCTAGCGCATCTGCCTTTTCCCCGCTCTGAGAACCCGGGATCTCAAGGATCCTCGCCCCCGTTGCCGCCGACTTGAAACGGAGCTCCTCAATGCCTAGTGAGGCCAGGTCAATTTTTGCCTTGGCCTCCCTAAGGATGCCGGAATAACTCGCTCCGGCCATCTCCGCTTCTTGCGGGAGGGCGAGGATTACTGCCGCAGAGCGGGGGCCTTCAACTTGTTTGGCGAGGGGCCCCCTTCCCTTCTTTTGCGATTGGGTCTGAGAATGGGACCCGCTCGCCTTCTTTGTCTGTGCCCCTGACGGTCCAGCCTTAGCCTCCGGGACGTTTGTGGTACGCCCATTCTTCCTTACGACGGTGGCCCATGTTTCCACCGCCGTAGTAGGCTGCTGGGAAGCAGTCGCAGGGCCCGCCTTTTTAGAAGGGGCAGGCTGAGACTGACCTGCTTGCCCACCCTTCTTACGCGGCGCTGACTGTGGCGCCTTGCTCCCGCTGGTTCCGGCTTGGGGGCAACACCAGGTCTAATGTTCCCCCCTCGCCGGTACGCCTCGATTCGGTCCCCGTTCTGGAGAGGGGGCGGTACATGTAGTTGGGGACATCGTCCTCCAACCCCAAGTCTACCCGCTGTGGAGCTATCATGCTCCTAACTTGACGCATGAGTTCCGCCGTTTGCCGCTCCATCACGCGGCCAACGTCCTCCATGATCTGGGACCTGAACGTGTCCCAGTCATTTGCGTTCTTGGATGAACGTGCCGCATGCTGGAAGGCCGGTGTCGGCCTCAGGCTTTCCGCCGAGGGTGCAGTGGCAATCTTAGCCCTGAGCTCCTCATTTTCCCTCTGGAGTCTGTGGAGTTCCGACTGGATGTCGGAGTTCCTCCTCAGTAGTGGCGTCACCGATCTCGGGATGAGATCCGCTTCCAGGGACTCCGCCAGGGATGCTAGGCCATTCAGCGCATCATTTATCTGCCTCTGGCAGGTCCCCTTCAGATTTCCCGACTTCTTGACGACCGCCTTAGCCTCAGTTGTTTTTTCGACAATCGCCTCCCGGACCTTATGTATGTACACCTCTGCGGGGTCCGTGTGATCGCGGGGGCCTTTATTCCCGTTCGGGTAACGCGGGGGTCCAAATCTGAGTCTTCATCCCCTTCGGAGTCACTACCCCTATTTTTTAGGAACTCCCTGCGCCGGCTTCTAACCAGGACCACTTTTGCCGTCGCGAGGCCCGCGCAAAGATTCCCTTCATTGGGGGATCTCCCTTTCTTCGCGGCTAATGCCGCTTCCTCGACGTCCACAGAGCTAGCCATCGAGTCTGCGGAGTCATATTCAACGCCGTCATCAAGGCGTCTCTTCTACGCCCGGCAGCCATGTCCGACGGGCGCACAAACTCTATTACCGCCGAGTTGGAGCGAGAGCGGGTCATTGGGCGTCCCTGTTCCTGGGTCGGGTTCCCCACTTCCATCCTCTCTTCTCGGCCCTTTAGAGCATCCATATCGGGCCTAGGGCCCAAACACATCGCCTTTTCAGGCACCCCCCTTGTTCCGGCTTTTCCAGCCACACCTTCTTTTGTTCCCCCAAATCGATGGGGGGCCCTCGGAGAGAGGGGGGGGGTGCGGGGGCCATTACAGCCACCCGCAGACCACTTTGGGAGAGGTCAGCCAATCAGCAATTGCAAACACAACTTTGTTGCAATTTACAATTGCCAACTAAGACCAACTTCCCTAAAAGTGGAACGACCTTGACCAAATTGCGGGGGGAGGGGTCTTTTGGACTCCTCACCCTGATGAAAGACTAAAGAGGCAGATATCTCCCAGCGATAGGGCCAGCAAAAATACACTATCTTCTACCGCCCTATAAAAGACATCCTCCATGATCCCCCTACAGAGTCGAGTACTCCTAAGCGGCTTCCATTAATATCTTCCCCTCTAATGTGTATTAAAAATAAACTACCTGACTTACCTATTCCTACCTTTAATGGCCAAAGCGGATCCTATTTGAGCTTTGTCGACCAATTTAATAGTATTGTCGATTCCCAGCCTGACCTTAGCCCTACTAATAAGTTACAGTACCTTGTTGGTGCATTATCGGGTGAACCTAAACGTCTACTATTACATTTACGTATTGAAGCAGAGAATTACCCTATCGCTCGTGATTTGTTAAAGCGGAGATATCATAATACGCGAATACTGGCGGATACATATATAACACAGATCCTTACCTTACCTAACATACCACCTAAATTGAATGGATTACGTGCTTCGTTTCTCAACCCATTGTTAACAGCTTATCGTTGTTTGGAACGCTTAGAGTTACCTGTGACTAGTGAGTCATATATGCTAGTGCACATATTCCTTAATAAGTTTCCCCTGGAGTTAAAGGCTCGTTTTGAGCGGTGTTACGGTGGTGATAGTGATCGACTGCCCCAGTTTGATCAGATCATCACTTTTTTAGAGGATGAGTACCGCCACCATGATAATGTAGGTGATGCAGCATTAGTAGATTCTGCCCCAACTTCCCGTACGTTTGAACGAAGACCTAAATACTCGCATAACCAGCAATCTAACCACCCGCGTAGGGCCTATGTTTCCCAGGTACCAGTTTCCAATAAGAAGTGCCATATGTGTAATAGTGATTCCCATTATTTACGTGAATGTCCCCAATTTCGTGATATGAACCCACGTGACCGATCTTATTTTATTAAATCGTCTGGCCTGTGCTATCGATGTTTAGATAAACATTCGATAGCCAATTGCACACGTGATTACAGGTGTGTTGTCTGTGCTCGGTCCTCCCATCACACCTTACTGTGTTTTAACAATTCTCGAGATCCTGTTTACCCTAACCATCAGAATCGTAATAATACAAATTATCGCAATGCTGTTGTGCATAGTGCACCGCGTACATCACTTCCCCGCACGGGCGGGGACCGTCCCCCTTATAACAGCCGTACTCCCTGTTGTGATTCGTCTTCACCTGCACGTCGAGCGTCTCCTCCTACATACTCACGACAAGATTATCGTCATACGTTCTCTCCCCCCGCGGTCACTTCCCGAGATAAAACATACCATAAGTCACGTGACCTCCCCGACCGTTCTATGCATACCAATCATAGACGGAACTCGTCCCAATCACTAGGCCCTGTATCCCCCCCTGCTTTCTCACCACATATGTCTATTCCCTCCAATTCCCTAGTCCTCCTACCTACCGCCATTATTCATGTCAAATCGGCTTATGGTTATTTTATAGTGGCCCGTGCGTTATGTGATACAGGCGCACAAGGTTGTCTGCTTACTACCGACTTAGCTGTTGAGAGATTGAATGTCCCCTTATCATCAAACTCAGTACCTATTCGCGGTATTGGCAACATTCAATCTGTATATTCCCGCGGGTCTATCTCCCTTACCTTTAAACCAGTTCATAGATCGTATCCTGTGATAACAACCCCTGCAGTGGTTGTTGATGTAATTGCAGGCCCCCATCCTGAGATTAAATTGCCTAGGCCTGTCGTTAATAGTATTAATCACCTTTCCGTAGCGGACCCCTCCTTTTATAAACCAGGGCCTATTGAGGTATTGTTAGGTGCCGACGTGTTCGGTTATCTTGTGCGGCCTGAGGAATCGATTCCTCTTCCTCATGGTCTGACCGGCCTTTCAACCGTTTTTGGTTGTGTGTTGTCTGGACCTGTTGCTGGTAATTTCCCCGACCTTGAACCCCCTATGACTGGCATTTCTCTATCCCAGGTCGTAGAGAAATTTTGGAAAATTGAGGAACTGCCTCAAGTTCTCAATCCCAATCCTAAGGAGTTAGAGCGCGAACGTATTTTTAAGAATGGCATCACCCGTGAGAGTGACGGTCGTTTTATGGTCCGACTTCCGTTTATCTCTGATCGTCCCCAGCTTGGTTAATCCAAGTCTACAGCGGTTAAGTGTTTCCTAAATTTAGAAAGACGTTTCAATGCCAACTCAGAGCTTCGTGAAAAATATATTATATTTATGCGTGAGTACATAGATCTTCACCATAGGTCTCCCATTTCCTATAATCCATCATTACTTGAGCTTTATTATATTCCCCATCACGGAGTGTTTAAGGCCGACGACTACTCTAAAATTCGTGTTGTTTTTAATGGAAGTAGTCCAAACTCTAATGGTATTTCATTAAACCAGTGTTTACACACAGGTCCCAAGCTCCAACGAGATATCACTCATATCCTTCTTAATTTCCGTAGACATGCTGTGGTCTTTGTGACAGACATAAAAATGAGGTTCCGAATGACCTGGGTGCACCCCAATGATCGTCGGTATCAGTTAATCTTGTGGCGTGAATACCCATCTGCACCTCTTGTTACGTACGAGTTAGCTACAAATACTTACGGCCTACGGTCTAGTCCCTACATTTCCATTCGTACCCTTTTAGAGCTTGCTGAACGTGAGCGCTCATCATACCCACGAGCAGCTGCTGTTCTGGAAAATGATATTTATGTTAATGAGTGCCTAACCGGAGCGAGTTCACTCGGTGAAGCTCAAATATTAAAAACAGAACTTCAGTCCCTAATAGCCTGTGGTGGTTATGAGTTGAGAAAATGGATCAGTAATGAACCCGAATTGCTCAAAGACATACCCCTCGAACATCTACAGGGTCCATATGAATTTCATGACCCAGATAACCCACCAACCATTCCTGTACTTGGTATTCAGTATAATCCAACTGCAGATTCCTTTACATGCAGTTTTTCCTTTAAGCCTCAGAAGTCCCTAACCAAACGTACAGTTCTATACTATACTCTCCCTCATCGCTCGTATTTATGATCCATGTGGATGGATATCTCCAGTTGTATTTAAAGCCAAAGCGTTTATACAACGTCTATGGATGTCGGGCCTCAACTGGGATGATCCTCTTAACCAATCCCTTTCTGATGAGTGGTTATTATTTGTACAAGACCTGGAGAATATCAAACAGCTGAGCATTCCTCGTCGGATATTGCCTGCGGATGCCACTTCCATTTCCTTACACGGCTTTTGTGATGCTTCTGAGGCTGGTTATGCAGCTGTTGTATACCTTAGGACTGAATCCTCTTCTGGCCATTGCTCCGTCCATTTCCTCATTTCTAAGAGTAAGATTGCCCCTATACGTACTCGGCTCACAATTCCCAAGTTGGAATTGCAAGGAGCTGTGCTCCTCACAAAATTAATTCATCACGTTACCATCTGTCTGCAGAAGGTAATCGTGTTGGATGCTATCCACAGTTGGACGGATAGCAAAATTGTGCTGGCATGGATAAAGACTCCTCCTCACCTGCTTCAAACATTCGAAGCAAACCGCGTGTCTCAAATCACCTCATCCGATTTCCCTTCCGAGTGGCATCATGTTCCTGGTTCTATTAACCCTAGCGATTGCGCTTCCCGAGGTCTTAGCGCATCGTCTCTTCTTAACCATGATCTATGGTGGTCTCCTTCCTGGTTGACAGAAACCCCTAATCATTGGCCTATTGGTGCAGACTTAACAAACAATCCTATTGATTCTTTACCTGGCCTTCGCTGTTTGTTAATTGAAATACCTACGCTAGCTATGGATCTCTCGTTTCTCCTCGACCGGTATAGTTCCTTAAATAAACTAGTCGGAGTGTTAGGCTTTATTCTGCGTTTTATTTATAATGTTAAAAATGTTAATTTACGTGTTATTAATCCTTACCTTTCTGTTGACGAACGACGTAATTCTTTGTTGATGCTTATTAAAGCAACCCAGTTACATGCATTTTCTAACGAGATAGAATCCTTAAAATGCGGTAATGTTATTAAATCCCCTTTAAAACGGCTGTCGTGTTTCCTAGATGAAAACGGTTTAGTTAGAGTTGGCAGACTTATACGTAATTCTGAACTCCCATACGATGCTCGTCACCCATTACTTTTACCTAAGTCTGGCCCCCTTGTTAAATTAATAATTTCCCATTATCATATCGAAAATTCTCATGCTGGTCCTAATGCCTTACATGCTATCCTTTCCCGTGAATACTGGATATTATCGGCCCGACGTGCTATTCAAAACATAATATTTCATTGTCTCTCTTGTTACCGCCTTAAAGCATCCGTATCTCAACCCCTATGGGTGATCTACCCAGGGACCGGGTTACTTCGGCTAGACCATTTTCTCGTGTTAGCACTGACTTTGCGGGCCCTTTAATAATAATAATAATAATAACTCTTTATTGCGCATACATAAACATAGGACAGTAAGTACAAAACAATGAAAATAAATGTTTTACAAAAGGCGGTCTTATCGCTATCAGCAATCTCTTACAAACAACCCGGTGTTAACAAAGAGTATTTACATAAAGAGAGAAGGTAGGAGGCGCACTAAACACTCTATTTATTATACAATTATAGATAAACATACATTTTATAAACATAAATAAATAAACTTACACACCAATACATACAATATACATACATATACTACATAATAATGGACGAGAGGACGTGTTATTATTCTATTACAGGGATAGATAATGCGATTTTAATAATTTTTGAAAAATGGCATATGATTGTGCTGATCGAATGGGAAATGGTAAGGAGTTCCAGAGACGAATAGCTTGTACAGTAAAAGAATCAGCGTAATATTTAGAAGAATGAGGTGGGAAGGTAAGACAGAGGCTTCTTGTGCTGCGTAATTCAGAACCCGGGTGTTTAGAATGGAACTGAAAGTTCTTTTTTAAGTATTGAGGAGTATGAGGGTGGGAGAGGATTGTATAAAGGAGGGATAGAATATGGTAGTTCCTGCGAAGACGAATGGGAAGCCACTTGAGTTGTTTGCGAAATTGAGATATGTGGTCATACTTACGAAGACCAAATATAAATCGTATACAAATGTTTTGGAGTCGCTCAAGTTTATTCAATTGTTCTTCAGTAAGATTTACATAGCAGGAACCTGCATAATCTAGGATTGGGAGTAACAACGAATGTGCGAGCGCAGTCTTGGTATCTACTGGCAGGAAATTTCGCAATCTATTTAGGCTTCCAAGAGACCCAAATATTTTACGACTTAATTGCGAAATTTGGTGCGACCATGATAATGTTTCATCGAAATAAATACCGAGGTTTTTTACCTGGGCTTTGAATTCAATGACATGGCCATTGAAGGTAATAGGCGGGAGACTTGTTTTTTTTAATTTAGACATAAAATATGGGCTTCCAATTATGATACATTGTGTTTTTTTTGGATTAATAATAAGGCCATAGGCTTTGCTCCAATCAGAGATATAGATGAGGTCCCTTTCTATACTAAAGCACAATCCTATCGAAATAAGAAAATACTAAAGAGTTATTTGTGTGTATTTGTTTGCCTGTCAACTAAAGCGGTACATTTAGAAGTAGTATCCGACCTTACGACTGAATCTTTCCTATCTACCTTTACCCGATTTGTTGCGCGTCGCGGATTACCTACCCTTATACGTTCGGATTGTGGACGAAATTATTTAGGAGCGAGTAACTATATTAGAGAGCTTGATTCATTCCTGTCCCAAAAGCATGATGATCTTGCTTCACAACTAGCCCGCAAGAATATAAATTGGGTATTTGACCCACCGGCCTGTCCTCACTGGGGAGGATTGTTTGAAGCAGCCGTTAAGTCTGCCAAGACGCACCTTAAACGAGTAATCGGTGAAAATCCCCTTACCTTTGAGGAATTGACCACTGTATTTGCAAAAATTGAGTCTGTACTTAACTATCGGCCTTTGTGTTCCTTATCTCAAGATCCCAATGATCTTGAAGTGTTAACCCCTGGTCACTTTCTCATTGGTTAACCCCTTACTGCGTTACCCGAGTACCCATTGAGAGACGAGAAGCAGCATCGCATTTCACGCTTTCATTTATTGCAACAAATTACTCAACATTTTTGGTCGCGGTGGCATTCAGAGTACCTATCAACCCTTCAAACTCGTAATAAGTGGACTTCTCCTATGAATCCTCCTAATGTTGATGAATTGGTTTTGATAAAGGATGACAACCTCCCTCCTTTGGAGTGGCGCCGCGGACGTATAGTACAGTTATTTCCTGGTCAAGACGGTGTAATTCGAGTGGTCGAGGTCAAAACCTCTACTGGTTCCTTAAAACGTTCTCTTACAAAACTGGTCGCCTCCCTATTGAGTAATATATTGTATAGCCCCTTTACCTTGTAATTTTTCCCTTGATTTTGATAATTTGTTCCGTAAACATCATAGCTGTTTAGAGCGGGGGCTATGTTCAAAATCTACCCTGTATCATAGTAAGCACAGATTATTATATTAGAGTCCGTTAGTTTTCTGTTCCCGCGCTTTCACTTCCCCTCCCTTACCTAGTACTGAACTGACCATACAGCGGCCTTGACGCGCGCGCGCATTGTGTTGTGAATTAAAATAAATTAGAACTGTGCTAACCTACTGTGAAACCTACTGTGAACGTGTGTGAAAGCTAGCGAAGATATCTTCGAGACCCTGAAGCCCAGGAAATCCGCAGAACCATACAGGTACGTGACAGACGTTTCCAAACATATTTTTCCCTATATATATACATAGTACTTTCCCTAACATTTTGGTAGCAGAGAGTATTTTCCCTAACATCGTATAATCTGCCAGGAACTTGTACTTTGGGTAAAAATAACAAATGCTTTTCTCCAGATTGATGGAAAGATGTTAGAGATAAATGAGTAATTGATGAAGTGAGTCAAAATGGGTAAAATTTGTTGAATAACCAGAGAAATCATTTTGCGGCTTACATCGTCACAACCAACTGCATTTGATTTCAAGGATTGAATTATATTTAAAGTCTCATCCTCAGTAATTGGAGAAAATGAGAAGAAATCTATATTAGGTTGGGCCATGGAAGCAATTCTAGAAATAGCATTTACTTTTAAAGAGGGTTCAAGATAGTTAATTGATGAGAAGTGATGATTTATCATTGCGGGAGAAGGAGGATGTATTAGGTAGATTAGAATATTTACCAAAGCCAAGAGAGTGAAGAAACTTCCATATATTGGCGGAAGAGGAGTTAGACAAATTGTCTGCAAAGTATTGACGTTTCGCTTTTCGTACTGTCTGGTTGCACCTATTTCGTGCCGTCTTGTATAAAGTCCAGTTTTCATCGCACCTATCACGCTTAAATTTCCGAAACATTCGATCTCGTCTGGTCATGACCATATGTACTCCTCTTGTAATCCAAGGAGCAGGTGGTCGTTTAACCTTCACAGGTTTTATGGGAGTATGTTGATTATATAATTCCAGCATTAAAATAAGCAACTTTTTCATCGATTGAAGATGTATTTTGTAATAAACTAAAGTTTAATTTAGAAGCATCATTCAGTAATTGTTCCATATTTATTTTCGCAAAGTTGCGCATATGTATAATGGTTGCCTTCATCTTTGGTGTTTTCAATTTATATTGGAGATATATAAGATGTTTTGAGAAGCCGGAAGCAGATATTTGACCATGCTTGATAATATGATCGTGGGAAGACGTTATTATTAAATCAAACCATGTATCGGAAGAGCTAGGATTATGATGAGTAGGTCCTGAAGGAAGAATATAAAGATTAGTCGACTCGGTTATATTTAGAAGTTTTTGAGAGAATGGTGTGGTCTTCAATAGATCAGTATTGAAGTCACCCATAATTATGTGATGTGTGTAATCCAAAGCAGCGGTTTCTAAAAGAGATTCAAGTTGAGTAAAATAGTTAATGGAGGGTGGACAGTAAACGACTCCGAGAACCACTTTCACCCCTTTGACGAGAACCTCCAAGAAAATATATTCTGCGCTTTCTGTGTAATTGGGATTAGATGTGGAAATTAATGAGTAATGGAAGTCGCCACGTAAGTAAATCGCAACGCCTCCGCCTCGCTTACCGCGGCGGCGGCGGTCATTTCGAATCAGAACATAGGCTGGTAAACAGTATGCATATGTGGACAGTGTCGGTTTTTGCCATGTTTCTGGTATCAAGACAGCGTAGAAAGTAGAAGAGGAAGAAAAGGTGTCAAGAAGATCAGAGTAATGGGATGGGAGGCTTTGGGCATTAATATGGCATACGTTAAAAGAAGAAGAGGATCCTTCTATCTTGGATGCAATTAGGTTACACAGAGTTTGAGGTTCATCATAAAATTCACTAGAATCAGAAGACGCAGTGGTATCAATTGCCGAATAAAATGATTCATCATCTGACATTATTTCGTACAAATAATAATACAATACAATACAATATATATGTAAAATATAATAAAATATATATATTAAATAAGATTAGGAAGAGAAAAAAAAAACTATGTATTCCTGCATGTCCTGCCAGTTATTACATTTAAGTACATATATATATATACTACAGATTAGTAGTGGGTAAACAGAAATAAAAATTAGACGAATGAGATAAAGATAAAAAAATCCAATTGGCAAATGTACCAGTAACATTACACATTAAAAAACAAAAAATCAAATATATATATGTAATGAAACAACAACAATAAATAAAGATTGACATTATATGTTATGTCAACGTCAGTAATGTCAGAAGGCAGAACCTTTTTTTTTTTTTTTTATCGTGTGGAAAAATCTTCAAAAGACCGTCACCCCGCCGGAGGGATGGCGAGGTGGTGTGTGGGACTTGTACCCACTAAAAAACCACACGGTGTACCTACGAGCGCCTATGCCGGAGCCAGGGGATACGCAAGTGCATTCTACCCCAGCTCCGACGGCGACAGCCCGCCCTGTAGATGTTGTAGGGCAGGCCCCATCTCGTTTTGTGGTTAGGGCGACCTATTTCGCCCTACTCCATTGTGGAGGCGTGTGGGTACACGCGCACACCTCCGGGGCCTTTGGATTGGGGGACTGCCTCCCTCAAGGCAGTCACCCCGGCCCCAGTGGGGGATAGAGGGGGGCGGAGTTGGGTACGCCCCCACCTCTAGGCCTGGCTCTTCTGCGGCGGAGGGAAGCGGGACGAGCTGACTCCCGCTCCCTTTCTGCCGCCTCCTGTCGCGAGATAACTTCCTCGCAGAAGGAGCTCAACGATCTCTCGCTACTGACCATCCTCCGGACTAAATTCGGCAGCGAGAGATCGTCCCCCATATAGGACACGGCGCTCACTCACGAACGCTGGACATATTTCCAGCGTGTGTTGCGCCGTGTCCTCCACACCTCCGCACTCGTGGCAGCCGGTCGTCGGCTCCTTTCTCGCCACATGACACAGATACCGCCCGAAGCACCCATGCCCGGACAGTATCTGCGTCACGCGGTACGTCAGTGGCCATCGCCTACTCATCCACATCCTGAGGATGGGACGGACAGTCTCGACGGTCCTCAGGCCGGTCGATGGACTGGCCAGCCTTTCTCTCCACCTGATTCTGAGGATCCGCCGAGAGTCGGACCTCCGCGCTCCAATCTCGTGGCCAGCGGGTGCCTCCCCCATGGAACGTCGCTCCGCGCGCCAGTGATACACTGACGCGTGGAGCTCCGCTACCAAGTCCCACGGAGGAGACCCCGCCAGCAGACCCGCCGCTTCCCCGGATATGGTGCGGGCCCCCACCCAGATGGGGGCCCCGTACAGGGCCATGGACCGCACCACGCCGAGGTATAGGCGGCGGGAACCTTCTCCCGGGCCCCTCACGTTTGGCAGCAGCCAGCTAAGAGCGCCGGCGGCTGCCATAAGGCGAGGGACCAGGTTCCGAAAGTGAGCGCGGAAGCTCCAACGACTGTCCAGGTCAAGCCCCAAGTATAATACAGGGCTTGACCCCCACCCTCTGGCCACTGACGACCAGCTGGGCATCCGGAGGTGGCGCACGCCGAGGCCCATGAAAACACAGGACCTCGGTCTACTCCAGCGCCACCTGGAGCCCAAGCCTTCTTATACGACCGACGACCAGCGCCACGCATGCCGTGGCATATATCCGCCCCCGGGCAGTGACCAAGGTGTCATCCGCGTAACACACGAGGTCAGTGCCCGTTAAAAGGGCGCCCCGCAGGTTCCAATCATACCCGATGTTCCACAGGATCGGGCCCAGAACCGACCCCTGTGGAACACCGCGTTGCATTTCCCTCGGCACTACAACGCCGTTCCGCCCCGTGCATAGCACAGACCTGTCTTCGAGATAGGCCCCGATCACGTCCCGAATGTAGGAGGCGCGCGATGGTACTTCAGCGCCTCCCTAATAGTCGCAAAGGGCAGGGTGTTGAGGGCGTTCTTAATGTCTAGAGAGACCGCCAACAACACCCCACCCTGGGACGTCGCCTCTTCCGAGAGGGGAGCGCACACGCGAGATCGCGTCGATCGTTGAGCGCCCTCTCGGAACCCGAACTGCTTCGGGCTGAGATCGGGACCTACCTGAGACAGGTGTTGGACGAGTCGGCCCGCCAAGATTCTCTCGAAGAGCTTGCCGATCTCGTCCAACAGCACTCTGGGGCGGAACGTCGAGGGAACCACCGAACCTGCGGGGTGCTCCGCTTTGCGGAGCAGGACCACTCTACCCGCTTTCCACGGATTGGGGACCCGTCCCGACTCCAGGCCAGCGTTGAACAAGCGCCGGAGTCGGTCCCCTAGGGTGTTTAGGGCCAAGGCCAGGACGCGGCCGTGGATACCATCCGGACCCGGGACGACATTCTTGCCCCGGAGTTTATCCACGGCCGCGGCGAACACCTCCTCGGTAATGGCAGGAACCGCAGCAGCGCTTGGCCTCTCCATCACTGCCACGCGGCATCATCGGAGGAGGTGTGAAGGGAGGCTGTCTCGGGAACAGCTCCTCCAACACCCCCTCCAGCTGCTGCGGCTGGAGACCCTCTGCCACGGGGGGCGCCTAGGGGCGTAGTTTGCCCCTGACGAACCTATAAGGGCGCCCCCATGGATCCCTGTCCAGGGTCTCCAGGAGTTCTTCCCTGGCTGTCTCCTTGGCCCTGCTGATGGACAGCTGCAGAGCTTTCTTCCTCTCTTTGTATTGCTCGTACAGCTGTGCTTCCTCGTCGGCATCGTGGCCCCGCCTGAGTCGGCGGTGCCTGGTGTACCGGCGGCGGGCGGCGGAGCACTCCTCCCTCAACGCCGCTATCTCCTCCGACCACCAGTACACCTGACGCCTAGGAGGTTGAGGGCCGGCTCGGGGCATCGCCGCGTCGCAAATATGCGACAGAGCCTCACCGAACCAGCCCACCTCTGCGTCGACCTCCACAGGCCCCTCCGGCATGGGAACCCAGGCCTGGACGATGGAAGCCTCCATCAGCACGTCTTTATTCAGACGTTTCAACACCCATCTGGGGAGTTGTGGGACATTCCTCTCCTGGCGACCGGGGTGCGGAGCTACGGGTGAGGGAAGGCAGAACCTAACCCAACATTTGTAATTATTTCTGTGCGGGTGATATTCAAACGTTGAAGCAAAAAAAAAAAAAAGAAATACTTACAAATATCAATCAACCACTAATTAAAAGCAATATACAAAGTAGAGACTACCCGCTGGTACAATATTATATATGAAATGGACTGATACATTTAATATTTTACAAGAAATGGACAAATACAATACATAAATGGAAATCACTTCTTTTTCACTACACGCTTATACTTCTTACTCCGTGGCTCAGGAGAAGCATCAGCCGCCGGCTCGTTTTCATCAGAATGATCATCTTTCGTAATGTCAACGGCCTTGGAAAGATCCTCTTCATTATGAAGTCGCCGTTTTGACCCATCGGGCATCATAACCAATACATTTCCATCCATGATCCAGCACTTTTTTATGCCGAAATGTTTACGTGCCTGAATAAATATGGATTGCCTTCGGCGAATGAGGAATTCTGATACAGTATGTGGGGTTCCTTTGAAGGCAGTTTTTTTTTTAAGCTCAGATATAAAAGTAGCCAATTTATCCTTCTTAATATCTTCTAGTATACCACTGATGAGAAGATATTTCCTACGGTAAGGAATAACAAAAATATCTTATTAGCGTGTTTTAGAAATATGTATGCAAAAATACAGCGCCATCTAGTTGTACTAGTATAAAACTATTTTGACTCGAACATACCGCCCACCAAGGATATAATGAAACAATGTCCTTTACAGTACTAAATATCCGCCCACCATGACAAAATGGGTTGAAGTTACATGTTCGTAATTAACGACTTAATAATACAGAGTATAAAAATATTGAACTATTAAACTTAAACACTAAATAAATGATAAATAAAACATTCTTTAACATACTAATCAACAACTGATAGTACACACAATTTAGATGTTGGTCTTTTTATAATTGAACTTTTTGTCTTTGGGTTATGTTGTCATCGCCAGGATGTTTTTGAATAATACGACCAAGTAACCATCGACTAGGAGGCATATCGCTTTCCTTGACAAGAACTATGTCTCCTAATTTAGGTTCAGGAACTTGAGAATAGAATTTATATCTATGCAACAGTGTAGTCAAATATTCTTGGGACCATCTCCGCCAAAAATTTTGCAACATTTTTTGTATAGTCTGCCATCGAGTCAATGAAAAAATAGGTGATTTCTCAAAATTAACATCTGGCACAGCTATTAGTGGTTCACCTACCAGAAAATGACCCGGAGTTAATGGCATAGGTTCTTCAGGATCATTGCCATTTATAATAGCCTATTTGGCCTATTTGGCCTAGAATTTAGACACGCCTCAATTTGACTGAGCAGTGTACTCATCTCTTCATACGTCAACGTTGACTCTCCTATAACTCTTTTTAAGTGAAATTTAGTGGAGCGCACCGCTGCTTCCCATAATCTACCAAAATTAGGCGCATGAGGGGGTATAAAATGCCATTTAGTACCTTCACATGCTATATTTTCTGCAACTCTTTGTTGTAAAACAAGTAACTCTTGTAATTCTCGAGCAGCACCAACAAAATTGGAGCCATTATCGCTCCATACTTGTGCACAGTGTCCACGTCTGGATATGAAGCGCCTGAAGGCCGCTATAAAACCTTTTGTACTCATGTCACTGACGACTTCTAGATGTATCGCTCGAGTTGCCATACAGACAAACAAACAAATGTACCCCTTGTATGACTGATGACCCCTACCCTTCGATGTCCTAATATTTATGGGTCCTGCGTAATCAATACCAGTATGAAGAAAAGGTCTTGTAGGAGTACAACGTTCAGATGGGAGTGATCCCATTAGTTGGTTTGCCACCTTGGTTTTATGTTTTACACAAGCGATACATTTCTTGATGTGTTGTTTTACAAGACTCTTAACACCTACAATCCAATAGGCAGATCTTAAATAGTTTATCATCATTTGGATACCTCCATGCAGAGTTCTCTCATGTGAATCCTTTATTATAAGTTTAGTAAGATGCGATGCATGAGGTAAAATTATTGGATGTTTTGCATGTTCATCCAATGAAGACTTATGCAGTCGTCCATCAACTCTCATTATCCCATATTCATCAATGTACGGACATAATGTATTAATTTTACTTCCCGTTACTTTTTTACTACCATTGCTCTTTAATTGTAAATACTCTTCTTGAAACCACTTACTTTGACTATCCCTTATTAAACATTTTAAAGCTTCTTCTATTTCTTCCTTTTGTAAATACATAAATTTTTCACTTTTCTAATCCTTTTTCATTATTAAAAACCGTCTACAATAAGAAACTACTCTCAAATATTTCTTAAGGTTTAAAAATCTTGTCCATGGAGAATCCTCTATTATTGTTACATATGACTTAATTGTTTCTTCAATCTTTGTTTCGAAAACCTTTGATCTATTGTACAAAATTTCCTTTTCTCGTAAAAACTCTGGACCAGTCAACCAAAGCTTATTTTCTGCAAGTGCACTTGGTTGAATACCTCTCGAGGCACAATCAGCGGGGTTATTCTTCGATGATATATGAGCCCAATGAGATGAATCCAGTGTAGTTAAAATTTCCGATACACGGTTACCTACAAATGTCTTCATCGACTAGGGTGGCTGTTCAACCATGCCAGTACGACAGTGGAATCAGTCCACGCTCGTAAATTGCGTTTCTCGACATTCATAGCCTCTGCTACTTCCACCAAGAGTCGAGCTAGCAAAACTGCGCCACAAAGCTCCAACCGTGGAATACTTACTTGCTTTATTGGCGACACCTTCGTTTTAGCTGCCAATAATGATACAGAAATGTCTCCGGTCTGACTAATTGTTCTTGTATATACAACTGCAGCATACACTGCCTTTGATGCATCACAGAAACCGTGAAGTTCGACGTGATCACCAGTCTTCATACCGAGCCACCTTGAATACGCACATTGGTAAGTTGTGACAACTCACCATGGTAAGTCTCCCATTCTTGTAATAATATATGCGGGACTACATCATCCCAGTCTATACCCGAAAGCCACAATTTTTGTATAAATATCTTAGCCTGGCGGTACATTTTTATTATGTCTGCTATTAAACCTATGTAGTACATTCTTCAACGTATTATTATATGCCGTAAGTCTGACTGCAGTGTGGGTCCCACCATCAACGAGTCGTTAAGCGACACTCCATTCTCATTTTTACAGGAAGCATCGAAGATGACACGAACCTTTGATGTCAACTTATCTTCTCTTATAACAGCATGGTGGGGTAAGTAAACAGATTCATTTTCTTTTTCTTCTTTTTTCTCAGGTCTCATGTGTCCTAATTGTATATACTCATTTATCACCTGTGTATACTTTTCTTTCAGCTCTGCGTCTTTTGATAATCTTCGTTCTAACGCTTTAAGTCTGTTCACAGCAATCGTTCGAGAGTTGCCGCCTACGCAGAGTGGATGTAATCCCGAAAAGGTAAGTTTACTGTATAGCGACTATCCTGTGCTCTAGTTGTCGTTAGTGTATAATACTCTTCACATTTTTGTTCTTCTTCGCTTAATATTCTTTGTGTACTCGTAGTTTGATCTTCTATTTCCCAGAATTTTTTCAGTAAATCATTTTCATTTACCTGTGCATGGATTTGTTTTGTTTTTTTTTTTTGTTGGGTTGTTTGGGCTATTGTCAGATGTATAGCACCTGTAGCACTACAACCTACATAGATCTATTGTGCTCGCCCTTTTCAGAGTTCGCTACCTAGACCCGTCAGGGACAAGAATTGAAGGATATTCTTAGGAGCGATCGTTTTTATCTCCTCGGGAAAGAGTGTAAACTTTCCAAAGGAGATATTTCGTTTATGCATGAGTGGGCTACAACCACATAGGATGTGAAGCGGCGTTTCCTCTTCAGTTTGGCAGAATCTGCAGATACTTGTCGTGCATAGGCCTAGCTTAGCCATATGCTTGTTCAATTTGCAGTGTCCTGTGAGGGCCCTAGTCATCATGCATATGTTGTTTTTACTCAATAGCAGTAATCTATTGGAGTATTTGGTCGAGAAGCCCGATATTAGGTCTTTTGAATGTATTAATCCTGGCATTTCTTGCCAGTGATTCAGTGCTTCTCGTTTGGTTATTAATTTGAGATGTCCCAGTTTTAGGCAACGAGGCACACCACAGAAGGGTTCGGGGCCCAGTTGGACGGTTTATGCCCCTAACTTTGCCAAATGGTCGGCATTCTCATTGTCTTCAATATTTGAATGCCCGGGGACCCATCTCAGTATAATATTATTTCTGCTTCCTACTTCATTTAGTAGCAGGATACAGTTTCTAATAAGTTTAGAACGGATTTCGTACGAGTTAAGTGCTAGTAGAGCAGCTTGACTGTCCGAATAAATGTATATGTTCTGATTGGTGTAGTTGAGGCTTAGGATTACTTCCAGACATCTAATTAAGGCGTAAGTCTCTGCCTGAAAGATTGAGGCGTATTTTCCTAAGCCTATATAGTTGCAGATTTTGGGTTTTACACCACATATTCCACATCCTACATCATCTCCTATTTTGGACCCGTCTGTAAACCAGACTAGGTCATGCTCTGAGTGAGACGGTGTATGGTTATTTTGCCATTCGTCTCTTCCAGATATTTCGATTTTGTAATATTGTACAAAGTTACACTCTGGTGCCATGTTGTCTTCAGGCATTCCCAGAATAGGATCACTCATAATCGAGTCTTGTATAGTTTTTATGGCCAGGGAATGCCAAGATATCCTCCTTTGGGAACTTATTCTGAGCATATTGGCTTTCGCCTTTTCCTGTATAAATAAAAGAAGGGGCGTCAAGTCCAATAATGCATCTAGAGCTGCTCCCGGCGTGGTGCTCATGGCTCCTGTAATAATCAGACAAGCAATTCTCTGTAGGCTGTTTAGCTTGGTGGCAGCTGTGGATTGGAGGGTTTTCCTCCACCAGATTGCGCAGGCATAGGTGGTAAGCGGTCTCACCACTGCTGTGTAAAGCCATAGGGCAATTTAGGGGTTGATTCCCCATCTGGGCCCCGCTACCCGTCGGCTTATACCTAGGGATGTTTTCGCCTTTTGAGTTATGTTGTCTATGTGTGTGTTCCATGTCAGTTTTTGGTCGAAGGTTACGCCCAGGTACTTGACTTCTTTGGAGTACTCTAATATTCTTCCATTTACTTTAGGCATGACAAGTTTGTCAAGTTTCTTCCTTTTTGTAAACGGAACAATTACTGTTTTATCAGGATTTACTGATAATTCATTTTCCTTACACCATTTAACTATGATGTTTAGTGCTCTTTGGATGCGGTCTGATATTGTTGTTGCACAGAACCCTCTGACCATGACTACTAAATCGTCTGCGTAGCCTTGTACCTCAAATTGGTTTTTGGTCATAACATCTAAGAGCTGGTCTACCGTTAGTAGCCACAGCAGTGGCGATAAAACGCCTCCTTGAGGGCATCCTTTGGTAGGTCGGATTTCTAACGTACTGTTGTGAAGAGTAGTTTTAATGGTTCGATTTGAGAGCATTGCTTTGATCCATTGAGTGGTGGTTTCATCCACTTTCTTGCGGATGAGTCCCTGTGAGATGGTCTCTATGGGCGTGTTATCAAAAGCACCCTCAATATCGAGAAATGCACATAGAGCTATTTGTTTGTCCTCAAAGGCCTTCTCGACCTTGTCGGTGAGTTCGAGCAAGGCGGTCTCTGTGGAATGTCCCTTGCGGTAGGCATGTTGATTCCTGTGCAGGGGAGCATTTTCGAGGATTGTAGCTCTAATGTGTTGGTCCAGAACCTTTTCCATGGTTTTTATTATGAAAGAGGTTAGGCTTATAGGTCTGTGAGACTTTGGCTGCGAGTAGTCTCTTCGACCGGTTTTCGGTACGTAGGTAACTTTGACCTTCGTTAATGGTTCTGGTATAAAACCCCAGGCAAAGCTGGCTCTAAATATTCTTACCAGATAGGGAGATAGGATGTCAAGCCCTTGTTGTAACAGGGCCGGGAAAATTCCATCTTCTCCCGATGGCTTGAAAGATTTTATAGCCCATATAATTTGTTTTGGTCGAAAAATCCTCGCAGCTCTGTTCCACGCCTCATGGTTGGGCTTTTGTAGATGTGAGCTTGGAGGGTTCTCCTTATCTCTTGAGATATGAACCGAACCAGGGAAGTGGGTTGTAGATAGCAGCTGTAGAGTTTCTTCCTCTGATGTCGTATAGGTACCATTGGGCCTTTTCATAAGTCCAATTTGGTTATTTGGCGCCTTGGCAAGCATTTTGTGTAATCTGGATCCTTGGGGAGTCTGAGTTATCTCCTCGCAGAAAGCACGCCATGTTGCTCTTTTGGCTTTCCTAATTTCGCAGTAGTATTCCGTTTGGGCTTTACTATATTGGGCCCATTCGAAAGGTCCCTTTTTAGCCCTGTTGGATAATTTGCGAGTTTTCTTCCTCAGCTTTTCTAGACTCTTATTCCACCAGGGTGTTTTACATTTGGCGGTTTTGGTTTTGATGGGACAGTTGTTCTGGTAGGCACTTATTATGCCACTTAGAAGTATGTCCACAGCGAGTTCTAGTTCTAGAGGAGATTTGATACTCTTCGGAAGGTCCGCAATTAGGCTTGTAAGACTGTCTCTGTATTTAGGCCAATCTGTAGCCTTTGAGTTTCTGTAGAGTATGGGGTTTGAGTCTGTTGCAGCCTCAATTGTGAATCTGATGTGCTTGTGATCAGACATGGAGTTCTCATTGCTGACATGCCAATGAGTGATATATTCGGCTAGTTTGTCGGTCGCGAGTGTTATATCTAGTACCTCTTGTCTTGTGGCAGTGACGAACGTCGGTGTGTACCCTGTATTTAGGATTTGAAGACAGTTGGTTAGTATAAAATCATCAAGTGACTTACCTCTGGTGTTGATGTCAGAGCTTCCCAGTTTGTGTGATGGGCGTTTGCATCGCAGCCCACGAGGAGTTCGGCCTTGTGCTTACGGGCGTATTCCACCACAGGCTGTAGGCCGGTTGTCGGGTCTTTGATGATTTTGTTGTTTTCATCATGTCCAGGTAGGTATGCAGAGCAGACCAGTACTTTTGACCCTGTGCATCCAGGGAAATTGACGAAGGCTGTCACTAGGTCATCTGTACATAGTTCTGGAACAGTCAGAAAATCTAGTTTCTTATTAAATAGAATGCATGCTCTAGGTATAGTGCGAGTGGTATTAAAAAGAATATTACCTGAGGCATTGAGGCCTAAAGGCGTGGCTTTGTTGAGCCATGGCTCTTGTATCAGAATAGAATAGAATAGAATAGAAAATCATTTATTCAAATAAACTTAATTTAAGCACTTTTGAATAGTCATAACAATTTGTTTTTTATCTACCACTCGTTCGGAAAGCTGTCTCATCACAAGAAGAACGAGCAAGAAACTTGTGTGTTGCTCTTTTAAATAATCCTTGTAAGTTTACATTTACAAGTCGAAACGTGTGAATACAAACTACCAACAAGCACTAATTTTTTGGGTCAAATATAATCTTGCAATAAGATTAAATCAGTCGTAGTGATAAGAGCAGACCAGTCCCTACAAGCAGCACTCGTTCACGAGTATGACGGATGAGCCAGCCATCACTGCGCTCGACCATATTTTAGGGAGCCCATTGACCCGGCCCACCACGCCGCCACATGTCTGGACATTTTAGTGAGCATGACTACTCATTCCACACGACCACGTCACAGCTACAAAATTACTATATGGTAGTTACAGTATTCGCACTTTACATAAGGATGCATGCGGCAATCAATACAAAAGCCGCTACGCTATCATATATCAAGAAAGCAGTATGAAAATTAAAATTATAACGTTGTCCGCAAATAAACTTATTCTTGCTATATATTGCTATCATCTATAAATTCATCTATCTTATAATAGGCTTTTTTACATAACATTTGTTTAATATAAGATTTGAATTGCCTCTCTGTAAGATTTAGAGTAGACTCTGGCAGTTTATTATAGAATCTTACGCAATTACCATAAAATGAATTACTAACTTTGTGTAGACGGCATTTAGGTAAAACTAGCTTATTTTTATTGCGTAAGTTTCTACTTGTACAGTCTTTAAGTTTCTTGAAACTATCTAAGTTTTTCCTTGTATACATAATATTTTCATAAATGTACTGTGAGGCAACGGTGAGGATATTTGATTGTTTAAAGCATTGACGTAATGACTCTCTAGAACCCATGCCATAAATAGAACGTATGGCTCTCTTTTGTAAAATAAATATAGTATTTATATCGGCAGCTTTACCCCATAGCAGTATGCCATATGACATAATGCTATGGAAATAACTAAAATATACAAGTTTTGCCGTCGCCACGTCTGTTAATTGCCTTATCCTTCTAATTGCATAAGCAGCAGAACTAAGTCTACTGGCTAATTTTGAAATATGGGGCCCCCATTGTAACTTCGAGTCCACTGTTATTCCTAAAAAAAACTGTATCATTAACAAAATTTACTATTTCATCATTAAGCAATAGCTGCGTATTTACTTGTTTTACATTAGGCAGCGTGAATTTAATGCACTTAGTTTTGTTGGAGTTCAATAATAGATTATTACATGTGAACCAATTTAGTATAGCAGAGATAGCATAATTTACATCGTCTAATTGATTACATTGGCGACCAATTTTAAACACTAACGAAGTATCATCCGCAAATAACACTATATCTGCAACTTTCTCTACCATGTAGGGAAGGTCATTTATATAAATTAAAAAGAGAAATGGGCCTAATATTGAACCTTGAGGAACGCCCATTTTTATATTAGTTCCCTTAGACTTTACACCATCAATATCTACAGTTTGCACCCTATCCTCTAGATAACTTTTCATTAGACTTAGGTCATTATCTCTAATACCATAATATTTGAGCTTGTACAAAAGTGTTTCATGATCTACGCAATCAAACGCCTTCGACAAGTCACAAAAAACGCCGAGAGCATCCTGTGAGTTTTCCCATGATTCGAATATATGTGTAATAAGCGCTACACCTGCATCAGTAGTAGACTTGCCGGCAGTGAAACCATATTGCTGACTGTGAAGCAGTCCGTTATCCCTGAAGTATTTTAACATTTGGTTAAACATAATCTTTTCAAATACTTTACTTAGAACTGGCAAAATAGAAATTGGTCTATAGTTGCCTAGCTCAAATCTATCTCCAGATTTAAAGAGTGGAATTAATTTGCTAAATTTCATTAATTGAGGAAACACGCCATTATCAACACATTTATTGAAAGTAGTAGCTAGATAAGGAGCAACAATATCTATGAATGTACTAACTACTTTAACTGACATGTCCCAGAGATCTTCCGTATTTTTTAAATTTAATTGTTTGAATATTTTTATGACATGAAAAGGGCTGACATGTGAAAATTTAAATGTTAAAGAGCAAGGGCTGACATTAGCCTCCAGTAATGTTTTTGCTCGAATTGGAGATGAGTCTAGAGAAGATGTAATATCAATCGGAATATTAGCAAAAAAATCTTGAAAAATATGAACTATATCTTTTGTTGCTGTTATTAACTTATTGTCATAATTTAATGAGAATTGATTGCAGGCTTTTTCAGACCGTCCAGTTTCTTTGTTTATAATTCCCCAGAGCAAGGTCCAGGTCGTTTTTGCGGAAGAGGTTTTCTATGACCGCTGTTGCTGCCATAGCATGATGTAAGTTGACCTGGACAATGTTGGCTCTGATACATTTCTTGCGTGTGGGCGTGTTAGCAGCTTCCTTTCGCCTTCCCTGTGGGACGTGGGCGTCCCTTTGGGTTGCGATTGGAAGCTGTGGCGCTCCTGCCGCGATCTTTCCGTCCCGTCTTGAAACTGGGGATCCTCGTCTGCGAGGTCCCCTTTGGCTGGGGAAAGCTGCCTCTGGCGGGTTTGGCGTTGGTGTCTACGCCCTTCGCCGCTTCGGATGGTGTGGGTATTTCTGTGGCAGATCTTCCATTACCGTCCGAAGTAGGCTGCTGTGTAGGCGTGGAGATCCCCTTGACCCGGAACAGGACCTTTTTAAAGCCAAGGTTGACTTTATAGTCCTGTGTTTTGAGGAAGTCAACCGAAGGCTCGTCCAGAGATACGGTCAGGACTGTACCGTTCTCTTCAGCCTTACGGTTGAGTATTTTCCACAGTTCGGAATTTAGGCAGTCATTTTGGGACTTCAGCATTCTGAGTGCCTCATCGACCGACCTTGTCTCCGAACTGGGGATGAAGGCCGTTCCAATGGCTGGTTTGGGCATCGCTCTCTCGTCCAACACAGAGAGTTCTGCGTCGGCCCAGGGTTTTAGGGAGGGCGTTATGCTCTCCAGCCATATTTTGGTCGGCTCATTCTGGCAAGTGATTAGCAGCCAACCAGGTTTGAAACTGCAACCTACAAATCGAGGGCCCTTCCCAGCTTCCGTGATCTTGCCAACTTCCCGGAGAACTGAGGAGCGCACCATGCTCATCATTTCGTCCGTCATTGGGGCCGTGTGTCGGATCCCCACTCGGAACGAGTTGAGAGCATCCGTAGAGGTTGCAGTTTCCTCCTTTGCGTTTACGTTCGTCCCTGTAGTCGTTACGCGCTGCTTGGGTGCAGGCGTTCGCAACTGGTGGGCCGTATTCGTAGAGCGCTTAGTTGAGCTACTAGTGACACTTGTTGGTGCAAACACCATTGGGCTTGAAGAGTCACCTGGTGTCGCAAGTGCCTGGTATATGACTCTAGGTGTCTGAGGTACAGTAGGCGCTGGTGACTTTGCAGTCTCCGCTGCCTGGGTACCTTTCCCGGTGGGCGTCGGCTGCGCCACGCGAGGCGCTTTGTGCGTATGCTCCTTTGGGGACACCTCCTCTGACCGTGGGCGCTTGATGGATCTTACCTCTGAGGGCTGGTCTCGCATTGGCTTCCGGCAGAGTTCTAAGGCTTCATCAGCCTTGATGTTGGCGGCTATTAACAGTTTTAGGCGTTTCCGCGCTGCTCCTGTTAACCTCCTTCGTTTTGGTTTTGGCTTTGAGTCCTTTTTGGGCGTTAGACCTAGGTCATCCGTCCCTGTAGGCTCAACAACCATCTCCAAACAGTTTCCGTCATCGGATGAAAGTTCTTGGCGTTCATTTTCGTCCAAGGTACTTCCTTCAAGCAGTTTCTCAATGTCATCGATGATGTCCATATTGTGAGAATATTTAAAAGTCGTCCACTCGATGTCCCACCCTCCTCGGAGCCCGCAAATGGGGATGCCGCAATGGCACCAGGATCTTCTCGAGTGGATCTAGGAGCAGAAAGGTGGCGTCTTTGCGCGACATCGGGAGTTCGGACAACTGCGGCTAGAGAACTTCCACAGTGCCTTACCCCGTCAGCATGGCCGACTACCTTCTCCGAAGAGACCTTCCCACTCCTCGCCGTGCTCCTGTGACGGTAAAGCACTGGACCATTTCCCGAGCAGTGGCTGGCTGCTCAGGCGACCGTTTCGCCAGAAATATGGGCCAAAGGAGGCGTGTTGTCGCCCGGAAGTAACTGCTCCGACCTCCGATTGACTCAACCTCCCAGGATCCCGTCTTCCCCGCTTACGGCGCTCAACTGCGCAGGCCTTAGCGCAGGTAGGTGCAGGAAGCTATTTAAATTTAATAGTATATAGGTAAATATATATAAGTAGGCTATAATTAGTTCTGGTGCTTGCCCAGGCACATTTTATTTATAAATACACTATTGATACAATATATATACATATGTGCTGCAGACTCACCTACTAGGTGCAGCTGATTGAAATAAATATGATAGTTTGAAAGAGAAGAAGGATATATTAATATAAATATGACACTACTTGTAAGTTATTTTATAATATACATACATATACTGTATACAAAGACCCTCGCTATTTATCCGGGCTTGGGACCGGCAACTTTGGAGGAGCGGATTTTGTGGTCCTCTCCAGCCGAAAGCAGGCTAGGTTAACGTGCATGGATTACTGAGATTGTATTTGAACTAATATCCTGACTTGAACTTTCCGAATTAATTATGCCAGATAGGATCCACCCGAAAGTGGTGCACTGAGCGACAAGAGTTCCCATTGGTGCTCTTTTCACACCTTCCTTTATTATCTGACTACAGACATCTGCCCCTAATAAAATATCAATTTTATTGGGGCGGTTGAACTGCGGATCTGCCAATTTTATATTTTGGAGATCACTCCATTTCATTGCTTCTATTCTCTGGTAAGTAAGAAGTTATGTTCTTTAATACGTATGCTTTGACCTTTATTTTAAAGTTATTATCAGTTAATGAGTGCAATATAAGAGTAACCATATGCTTTGAAATTATTGTCCTGTCTGCACTCAATCCCGATACTGATCCCCTAACTGTACTCCGTTTTAAACGTAAATGTTGTACTGTGGCCTCCGTTACAAATGACGCTTGGAAGCCTTGATCAAGCAATGCCCGAACTACCTACAAATCTCTTGATTCAAACTGAGCCTTTATTAGCGCAGTGGCTAATAAAACTTGCCTAGTTTTGATGATTTTATTTGTCGATAGACATGACACTATTGGAGCATTGTCTTCTGAAGAATTAACACCTTCAGCGGATGTGCTCTGTTACGCTTCCTGACCTTGTGAACTATTATTTGAATCATCCTTTGGATGCAAAAGAGTGTGGTGTCGTTTTTTACAGATACGACAATTGGTTGGGTTTTGACAATATTTAACCGGATGATTTCCACCAAGACAATTAAAACAAATATTATTATTTAAAACAAATTGACGCCTTTGATCTGACTCTTGTTTACTAAATTTTCTACAAAAACATAATTTGTGAGCTTCTGAACAAAACTCACAACGTAATCTGGCACTGCTAAATTTTTGTGTTGCCAACAAAACCTTAGGATGACCTAGTGTATGTGAACTACTATGCTGTGCCAATACCCTTTTTGGTTCGATACATTCCTGTTCAAAATCTACCCTGTAACATCGTAAGCACAGATTATTATATTAGAGTCCGTTAGTTTTGTGGTCCCGCGGTTTCCCTTCCCCTCCCTTACCTAGACTGAACCGACTGTACGGCGGCCATGACGCGCGCGCATTGTGTTGTGAATTAAAATAAATTAGAACTGTGAAACCTACTGTGAAACTGGAAAGCTAGCGAAGATATCTTCGAGACCCTAAAGCCCAAGAAATCCGCAGAACCATACAGGTACGTGACTGACGCTTCCACCTATTTCTCCCTATATATATACATAGTAAATTCCCTAACATTTTGGTAGCAGAGTAGTTTCCCTAACATTTTGGTTGCAGAGCGTGGTTTGGAAATCTCTGATTACATTTGATCTGACCTGTTCCGTACCCGGAACACCCTATTAATTGTTTATTCCAAATAAATCTGTGCTTAGTTTGCCTTAAATCAAATTAATACTATTCATCATTATATATATATTAATCAAATTAATACTATTTATACATTACTCGTCTTGACCTTTACCTTTACCTTTACCTATAACTTGTGATCGTGTTTAACATCCTAAATTAAAAGTACTATTTGCGTATATAAACCCAGTATTTTGTTGAGTAGGTGTTTATTAATAATTAATACATTTTTAATAAAAGTTATAAATGTATCATTGCATATTAGCGTAATGTATTGATATAAATTGAGTGAATTATCTTAACGGTTACGTACTACCTACTAAGTTGTCAATATAAAGCGGCCCGTTAGAATTGTTTTGAAGTTGTTATCAATAAAAGAATGTAGGTACCAAACCTACATTCTTTTATTGATAACAACTTGTTATGATTTTAAACTGGTTTTCTGTATGCGAGAATATTGTGTTTATGGTACTTTGTATGCTCACTCTGTATTAAGTAATATTTAGGTACATTCTTGATTTGATTGAAAATATAGTTGATTATTGATAATATAATAATAATTTTTATTATTATATTTTATTTGGCCTTTATAAATACTCGTGAGTTATATCTTTATACTTTATTAAATATTTCTTTGTTTGTGGTAATTAATAATTAAAATAAAGATGTCGAATCCTAATGATACGGTGAAAGCGTGTTTATTCAGTGAGACTGTTGAGTATCGTCAGTCAATGGGTACTGTTCGATTGATCAGTGACTGGATTACGGATGCTTATGCTTTGCTGCCTTCTGCGTCACGTGATAGGCTTATCGTGCGGCTTTCTGAACTGAAGGAGAACTATGCTAAATTTAATGATGCGTTATTTAAATTATTAACCGGGTCTTAACACGAATAATTTTATGGCAAATAAAGGTATTTACCTCTCTCGACGTTTCGACTAGGTTGCACTAGCCGTGGTCACGAGCTGACTGGAGCAACAGCGATGTCAATGTAGATAGGTGACAGCAGTCACTAGATTGTTTAACGAAAGTTCGCGACACACAGCACTCACGGTATCCGGACACTTATTGACTATTTATTCTACTGAACTTTGCTTGAATTTATTTATGACTGGATTCCACGCAGATAATAATTTTAAGCCATCCTCTCTGTTGAAATTGGGATAATTTCAATCGGCTCCCTGACCATTCGTGGGTAATAGTGGCGATCAGTAGAGAGGACCTTAGGCGCATGTAGTTCAATCCAGAAAAATTATTCGTGTTAAGACCCGGCTAATAATTTAAATAATGTATATTAAACACGAAAGTTTAAAATTTAATGATGCGTGTTCTTGTCTCCTTGGCGGTTTGGACCCGGTGATTGATACGAAGGAGTATAAAGATACCCTAACCTTATCTTTTTTTTTTAACGTGTGGAAAAATCTTCAAAAGACCGTCACCCCGCCGGAGGGATGGCGAGGTGGTGTGTGGGACTTGTACCCACTAAAAAACCACACGGTGTACCTACGAGCGCCTATGCCGGAGCCAGGGGATTCGCAAGTGCATTCTACCCCAGCTCCGACGGCGACGGCCCGCCCTGTAGATATTGTAGGGCAGGCCCCATCTCGTTTTGTGGTTAGGGCGACCTATTTCGCCCTACTCCATTGTGGAGGCGTGTGGGTACACGCGCACACCTCCGGGGCCTTTGGATTGGGGGACTGCCTCCCTCAAGGCAGTCACCCCGGCCCCAGTGGGGGATAGAGAGGGGCGGAGTTGGGTACGCCCCCACCTCTAGGCCTGGCTCTTCTGCGGCGGAGGGAAGCGGGACGAGCTGACTCCCGCTCCCTTTCCGCCGCCTCCTTCCGCGAGATAACTTCCTCGCAGAAGGAGCTCACCGCCAGCCACGATCTCTCGCTACTGACCATCCTCCGAACTAAATTCGGCAGCGAGAGATCGTCCCCCACTATTCGTGTGAGGACACGGCGCTCACTCACGAACGCTGGACATTCTTCCAGCGTGTGTTGCGCCGTGTCCTCAGCACCTCCGCATTCGTGGCAGCCGGTCGTCGGCTCCTTCCTCGCCACATGACACAGATACCGCCCGAAGCATCCGTGCCCGGACAGTATCTGCGTCATGCGGTACGTCAGTGGCCATCTCCTATTCATCCACCGTTTGAGGATGGGGCGGACAGCCTCGACGGTCCTCAGGCCGGCCGACGGGTTCATCAGCCTAGATCCGCCGAAAATCGGACCTCCGCGCTTCAATCTCATGCCCAGCGGGTGCCTCCCCCATGGAACGTCGCTCCGCGCGCCAGTGGTACACTGACGCGTGGAGCTCCGCTACCAAGTCCCACGGAGGAGACCCCGCCAGCAGACCCGCCGCTTCCCCGGATATGGTGCGGTAGCCTCTAATGGCCCTGATGGCCATGGCCCGGTGTGGCCTGTTAAGGCAGGCCACATTTTCCAGAATGCTTTAGATAAATCAATGCTAGAAAGAAATCTAGCATCTTTCAAATTGTCAAGAATCTCGGAAACATACGGTAAACTGTAAGCATCTTTTTTGTTACGGAGTTTAATTTACGACTATCTAAGCAGAATCGTGAGTTCCCATCTTTCTTGCCAACCACTAACACAGGGGACGACCACGGACTTTCGCAAGGTACAATAACATCTAAGTTTAACATCTCATCCACTTGCTCATTAATAATTCTTTGTTTATCAGGAGACATTCGGTAGTAACGCTGTCGTATTGGTTCAGCATCGCCAGTATTTATACGATGCCTAATTAATTGCGTTCTACCTAATCCTTTTTCCGCGTAAGAAATGTTTTGATATTTGCCAATAACATCATTAGCAATAATTCTCTGAGAATGACTAAGATTTTCATATGCATGTAAATGAATATTAGGAGTATTAAGAATTTCAGATACACCTGGATCAGTAGTAAACAAATTATCAGCATCTGTTAAATACTTTGGACAAATTTGAAAGTTGTTCCAGAAGTCGATACCCAGAATCAGTGTGGTTTCGATCTCCGGAATGGCATATGCTTTTAATACAGAAAACGTATCCTCAAACATGACTGGCAAATGTATGTAACCGATTGAACTTATCTTCTGACCACCCGCGGCAGTAACTGTAATTTTATTATCACTACATAATGTGAGATCAAGGTCAAGCAGTCGTTTATGTGAATTATTTCCTAATATAGTAACGGAAGACCCAGAGTCGAGCAATCCGTACATTCCTAATGAACTATCATTATTAATAAAAATTTTAACATAGGGGCGGGGATCACCACTCGGTTTTGTGTTGAAAATTGTAGAAACAGAGCCAGAATAATTAGAAAAAAATTTTTTTAAGAAAGAGCAGCCAGTCATTCCACTCCGAGTAGTTGAAATAACTTGCTGATTTTCCACAATTTTCAAATTTTAGTTTTTTGAACTTGGACCTGAATTTGGACTTCCAAGGCCTGTGTTACATTTTTGACAGTCAGGCTTACGGACATCTTTTTGTCCACAGCCAAAACAGAAAATTGTTCGTTCAGCTGTACAGTCTCTCATAGAGTGGGTGTTGACGCGGCATCGAACGCAATATGGAGTGGAAATCGGATAACTATGATAATTTGTGGATTTATTTTGATTTTCAAAAGACTTAATTTGATTGTTTTGACACTGAAGATTTTTTAGATTGTCCTTATGCTTGTGTGGTTGGTAGCAAAATTCAGGTGCCAACATTTTTGAGTTAAACACTGGCGGTTGTCTATAATTATCCGAGCGAACCTTAATACGTTCGTAGTTTTTACAGACGGTACGTAAGTCATCAATTGATTTAATATAAGGGCTAGCAGCAATAATAGTGGAGTAACAGGGGTGTATGTTATGAAGAATGATTTCTAGTTTCTCTTCGTCAGATACAGTTTTACTTAGTCGTGAGAACATGCCGTCCATAATGGACAAATAGACTATTATAGTCTCATTTTCTCCCCTGCGTTCGATCCCGAATTTCAGATATCATACGATAATCATAATCTAATATATCGAAATCATCTTTAAGATGTGCAATTAAGGTAGACCAATCTTTATATTTGTCTGTAACACTACGATACCAGTGTAAAGCGTCACCGGTAAAAATATCGATAGCGGACTGGAGCATCTTAGCTTCCGAAACTCCCTTAGATAGACGAAACTCCTCTACTCGTTGAATAAAAGCACGGACACATGACTTTCCATCGTATTTCAATTTCGACAACTCGCTATTTATACCGCGGTCACAAGTGACTGATATGTTTAAATCTGAAGTACTTGGTTTATCCGCCGGTTCAATCTCGCAAGTAGAAGTCGTATGTTCACTTATATTGGATGATTTTGAAAGACTTAACAAGATAGTGTTATATTTATCAAAGCTCTTAGTAATTTTTGACAATAAAACAGAATCTTCAGACTTTTCCGTTTTTTGTATTCTTTGTATTCTATAGTACAAGTGATTTATTAACGATTTTGTTCTATTAAAAAGGGAGTCATTATAGTTTGATTTAAGAGATTCTATATTAACTTTTATTTTGTCTAATGTCTCAGCGCAGCCTTTAATATCCAGCGAAAAATCCAAGACCGAGTCAAGAATTTCATCCGCTGGATATAGTTGAGTCAATTTTGTGACTTGTCGTCGCAATCCCTCCACATTGTCTAAGGGGATTCTCCTCGTATAGCAACTTCATAGCTTAGTTCAGATTTTTGTAAGAGTAAAAATTTTATTGGGTAAGACATATTTTTTTTTTTAAATAATAGAAGAATTAACACTAGGTATGTTGTGCAAACAATAATAATAATAAAATACACAGTAAAAGATGAAAAAATTAAACACAAATGGCAAAAATAAAATATAAAAAATACAAGCATAGAAAGAAAAAAAAAAGATAAAAAAATAATAAAAGCGCAAATAAAATAGCCCAAGCCTATTTGCCGTTCTGTTACAATATATAGCTGTTGTTACAGAACGATCGATAGTGTAATGCAAAAAAAAAGTAAAAACAAATTGCATATATATATATAAAAGTTACTGCAACTACTAGTATGAATATACCTTAAACTTATTTCAAATATAAGAAATAATTAATTCGATTGATGATGTTCAAGTTATTTTTATTAAATTATATATTATTTTACAAATTCATATATTCACCCTAGTTCTGCAAAACAATCGACTTCACAATTCTAGCTCACCGAGCAACTTCACACCTACTTACTAAACTAAGATAAGTAGTGAACCGTGACGGAACAATATGATTTATGACCTTTGACCACGGACATGGGCGCCACTGTCGCGTTTGTTATTGTTAAAAAAAACAAATACGGCAAATTAAGTTTATAAAAAAAATGTATTCATAGTAAAATAAAAAAAAATAAAAGAATGGTTGTTTAAAGTCAGGGTTGGGTAAGCCTTGGGTCACAAAACATATAGTCCGCTCAGTTCAAGAATAAACACCACTATCCTCGGTCTCCTCGGTTTTCCAGCAATCCTCTCCAGCAAAGCGGCTAAGTCGGTATGCAGTCTCACGAGTATATATATGTATATAGTTTCCAGTCGTCGGGTAGGTGGTTATATTATATCAATATCTACGGTGTTCCTGTAATATACCGAATCATTGCATTATGATCTTATAATAGCAAGATATAGTCAGACCTACGGATTATGGGTATTCTATAGCTACTTAATTAGCCAGCAGAAGGAGGAAGAAAATCAAGGCGGCAGTTATAATTTAAAATCAGAACGGTTACTAGGCGGTTAACAAAAGCACTGCGCATTATAATCAACTATTATTCACTATGCAAGAAAACAATATTATAATAATATTATATAGGGCAAGCCACACAATGACACTAGTATAGTGACACTATCAGTTAAAATTTTAACTTACTTAGCTACTATGACACATCAAATTTACAACAAGTCTTAAGTCCAAAATAAATTAGCAACAAATATTATATGCACAACTTGCCCAGTATGGGAACACTTTAAGATTCTATTTTCAATTTATATAAATATTTATAGCGAATTTAAATTCACTCGAAGAAAATAATTGCACACTGGTTGTAGTAGGTAGGTACTATTAGCGTTAAGAACGGCGACGTATATGCGCTCGTAAGTCTATCACAGAAGTGAGTGCTGGTGAGGTGAGGCAGGGGACAGCAAACGGACCACGGACCGGTTGTCGAGCGTTGCAATACAATAGACAACAAGTACCTGCTTGACGAACGCAATAACTATCATATTTGTATATTTAGCGATGCTACAGTACCCCTACCTTACTGAAGGATTTCTCTTAAGGAAATCCGTATACTAATAATGTACAAGTCAGATTACGTGAAATACAAAAAAAATAAAAAATTGGAGTCGTCAACTCATTTACTATTCACTAAGTATAAGAAGTCGTTTAAATAGAATAATATAACAATTTGAGGATTAACGTAGTGGGTTTTAACTATTTAATTGACTACCTGTGATTTTTAGATCCTTAATATGCCAGACACCTATATCGCGCCCCTTCATGTCTTCTAGGACATAAATCAACGGAGAACGCTTATTTATGATACGACATTTTTGATATTTAGGCGCTAATTTTTACTAAAATGAGCATCTTTGTCACTCTGGAAGTAACAGCGTTTCCAAACAACGTCTCCCACGTTAAATTTAAATTCCTTCCGACGTAAATTATAACGTTGAGTATTCCTCTCGTGAGCATGCCACAGTGTTTCTTGGACTTTATCGAAAATTTGAGATAAGTAGCCTAAATTTTCAGCGTAAGCGTCACGAGGTAGGAAAATAAACTCGTCACAGTAATTTTCCACATAATGCGAACCACAAGTTACTAGCTCTCTGCCATGAACCAGAAATGCGGGCGTAAAACCAGTACTCTCATTAACGGAGTTGTTCATTGCGAACTGAATTTGAGGCAAATTAAGATCCCAGGACCTGTGATCGTCATTTACAAAAGCAGATATAGCTGTGACAGTGGTTTTATTGTATCTTTCCACTGTATTCATCTGAGGAGTATATTTAGGCGTGAAATATATTTTAGGTACCTTGTATTTTTTAAATAATCTATTCATTTCGTGACTTATAAACTGGCAACCGTTATCAAGGATTATAGTCTGTGGGATGCCATGCACTAGAAAAATATCATTTTCCATATGCTTGGCAATAAGGTGAGCAGTAGCTTTACGGAGTGGAAAGATTTGACAATACTTGGAAAAACAACAAGTTGCAACGAATATGTATTTGTTTTGCCTCCTAGTATTAGGTAGAGGTCCAATCAAGTCGATCGAGAGAGTTTGAAAAGGTCGAGAAACGTCTTTAGGCCTACCCATTTTTCCTAAAACGGTATGAGAAGGTAGTTTGTATGCAAGACAAGTATCACATCGGGATATAAAATTTACAACATTGGTATACATACCCGGCCAGTAAAAACGAAGTGTCAAGCGCTTATATGTCTTAAACACACCAAAATGGCCGGCCGTAGGTTCCGAGTGACATTGAGCAATAGTTTGCTCACGAGATTCCTTAGGAAGTACTTGTTTCCAATCAAACTCTGAAGTAAGAATATTTTTATTTTTCATGTATCTATATAGTACATTATTTTCTATTCTATAATTTGGAAAACTAATTGGTGATTCTTGACAGCCCTTGAAAATATTTAAGTACCAGTTATCCTGAGTGATAGGATAAGAAATACTGATGGCGTCATTTTTATAAATCGATGCAACTGGTACACATCTAGAAAGAGCATCGGGGACAATATTATCTTTTCCACGTCGATGTTCGATCTCAAAATTAAAAGATGATAGTCGGATGCCCCATCTAGCCAGTCGGCCAGTTGGATTTGTAAGGGACATGAACCACTTAAGAGACGAATGATCAGTAAAAACTTTAAATACTTTTCCATTTTCTAGATAACAGCGCCAATGCTCAAGGGCAGTCAACACAGCAAGAGCTTCGCGTTCAGTCGTGCTGTAATTTCTTTCTGGCTTTGTTAGAGATCTACTCATATATGCTATTGGGTGTTCAACACCATCAATAGTCTGTGCCAGCATTGCACCTACGCCAAAGCTACTAGCATCAGTATGTACTTCAAATGGGCGCTCAAAATCGGGACAAGCTAACACCGGTGCTTGAACTAAGCGAGATTTTAATTCAAGAAAAGCTTTTTCGGCATCAGTACACCATTGAAAGGGTGGAGAATTTGCCTTTGTGGATGTTAAATTATTTAATGGACCCGCCACTGTACTGAACTGAGGTATAAAACGTCTATACCATGAAGCAGTACCAAGAAAACGTTTTACCTCTTTCTTATTAGTTGGTGTAGGATAATCTAGAATTGCCCTCACCTTTTCAGGGTCAGTGCGCAAACCTTGAGCGTCAATAACATATCCTAAGTAACGTAGTTTATTACTGAAAAATTTGCATTTATCGAGATTGATCGTGAGATTTGCCAACCGCAACTTTTCAAGAACGCGTTGGAGAAGTTGTACATGTTCCTCGAATGTTTGACTAATAATAATAATGTCATCGAGATATGCAAATACTTTGCACTCAAATTCAGGACCAAACAAAAGATCTACTAATCTCTGCTGAGTAGCTGGAGCATTAGTCAATCCAAAGGCAGTTGTCTTGAACATAAACGTGCCCCGACCTGGTACATAGAATGCGGTCTTCTCACGGTCTGGCTCATCGATCAATATTTGCCAGAATGCTTTAGATAAATCAATGCTAGAAAGAAATCTAGCATCTTTCAAATTGTCAAGAATCTCGGAAACATACGGTAAACTGTAAGCATCTTTTTTTGTTACGGAGTTTAATTTACGACTATCTAATCAGAATAGTGGTTTCCCATCTTTCTTGCCAACCACTAACACAGGGGACGACCACGGACTTTCGCAAGGTACAATAACATCTAAGTTTAACATCTCATCCACTTGCTCATTAATAATTCTTTGTTTATCAGGAGACATTCGGTAGTAACGCTGTCGTATTGGTTCAGCATCGCCAGTATTTATACGATGCCTAATTAATTGCGTTCTACCTAATCCTTTTTCCGCGTAAGAAATGTTTTGATATTTGCCAATAATATCATTAGCAATAATTCTCTGAGAATGACTAAGATTTTCATATGCATGTAAATGAATATTAGGAGTATTAAGAATTTCAGATACACCTGGATCAGTAGTAAACAAATTATCAGCATCTGTTAAATACTTTGGACAAATTTGAAAGTTGTTCCAGAAGTCGATACCAGAATCAGTGTGGTTTCGATCTCCGGAATGGCATATGCTTTTAATACAGAAAACGTATCCTCAAACATGACTGGCAAAAGTATGTAACCGATTGAACTTATCTTCTGACCACCCGCGGCAGTAACTGTAATTTTATTATCACTACATAATGTGAGATCAAGGTCAAGCAGTCGTTTGCTCTGTGAATTATTTCCTAATATAGTAACGGAAGACCCAGAGTCGAGCAATCCGTACATTCCTAATGAACTATCATTATTAATAAAAATTTTAACATAGGGGCGGGGATCACCACTCGGTTTTGTGTTGAAAATTGTAGAAACAGAGCCAGAATAATTAGAAAAAAATTTTTTTAAGAAAGAGCAGCCAGTCATTCCACTCCGAGTAGTTGAAATAACTTGCTGATTTTCCACAATTTTCAAATTTTAGTTTTTTGAACTTGGACCTGAATTTGGACTTCCAAGGCCTGTGTTACATTTTTGACAGTCAGGCTTACGGACATCTTTTTGTCCACAGCCAAAACAGAAAATTGTTCGTTCAGCTGTACAGTCTCTCATAGAGTGGGTGTTGACGCGGCATCGAACGCAATATGGAGTGGAAATCGGATAACTATGATAATTTGTGGATTTATTTTGATTTTCAAAAGACTTAATTTGATTGTTTTGACACTGAAGATTTTTTAGATTGTCCTTATGCTTGTGTGGTTGGTAGCAAAATTCAGGTGCCAACATTTTTGAGTTAAACACTGGCGGTTGTCTATAATTATCCGAGCGAACCTTAATACGTTCGTAGTTTTTACAGACGGTACGTAAGTCATCAATTGATTTAATATAAGGGCTAGCAGCAATAATAGTGGAGTAACAGGGGTGTATGTTATGAAGAATGATTTCTAGTTTCTCTTCGTCAGATACAGTTTTACTTAGTCGTGAGAACATGCCGTCCATAATGGACAAATAGACTATTATAGTCTCATTTTCTCCCTGCGTTCGATCCCGAATTTCAGATATCATACGATAATCATAATCTAATATATCGAAATCATCTTTAAGATGTGCAATTAAGGTAGACCAATCTTTATATTTGTCTGTAACACTACGATACCAGTGTAAAGCGTCACCGGTAAAAATATCGATAGCGGACTGGAGCATCTTAGCTTCCGAAACTCCCTTAGATAGACGAAACTCCTCTACTCGTTGAATAAAAGCACGGACACATGACTTTCCATCGTATTTCAATTTCGACAACTCGCTATTTATACCGCGGTCACAAGTGACTGATATGTTTAAATCTGAAGTACTTGGTTTATCCGCCGGTTCAATCTCGCAAGTAGAAGTCGTATGTTCACTTATATTGGATGATTTTGAAAGACTTAACAAGATAGTGTTATATTTATCAAAGCTCTTAGTAATTTTTGACAATAAAACAGAATCTTCAGACTTTTCCGTTTTTTGTATTCTTTGTATTCTATAGTACAAGTGATTTATTAACGATTTTGTTCTATTAAAAAGGAGTCATTATAGTTTGATTTAAGAGATTCTATATTAACTTTTATTTTGTCTAATGTCTCAGCGCAGCCTTTTTAATATCCAGCGAAAAATCCAAGACCGAGTCAAGAATTTCATCCGCTGGATATAGTTGAGTCAATTTTGTGACTTGTCGTCGCAATCCCTCCACATTGTCTAAGGGGGATTCTCCTCGTATAGCAACTTCATAGCTTAGTTCAGATTTTTGTAAGAGTAAAAATTTTATTGGGTAAGACATATTTTTTTTTAAATAATAGAAGAATTAACACTAGGTATGTTGTGCAAACAATAATAATAATAAAATACACAGTAAAAGATGAAAAAAATTAAACACAAATGGCAAAAATAAAATATAAAAAATACAAGCATAGAAAGAAAAAAAAAAAGATAAAAATAATAAAAGCGCAAATAAAATGCCCAAGCCTATTTGCCGTTCTGTTACAATATATAGCTGTTGTTACAGAACGATCGATAGTGTCCTGCAAAAAAAAAAGTAAAAACAAATTGCATATATATATATAAAAGTTACTGCAACTACTAGTATGAATATACCTTAAACTTATTTCAAATATAAGAAATAATTAATTCGATTGATGATGTTCAAGTTATTTTTATTAAATTATGTAGTAATTATATATTATTTTTACAAATTCATATATTCACCCTAGTTCTGCAAAACAATCGACTTCACAATTCTAGCTCACCGAGCAACTTCACACCTACTTACTAAACTAAGATAAGTAGTGAACCGTGACGGAACAATATGATTTATGACCTTTGACCACGGACATGGGCGCCACTGTCGCGTTTGTTATTGTTAAAAAAAACAAATACGGCAAATTAAGTTTATAAAAAAAATGTATTAATAGTAAAATAAAAAAAAATAAAAAAATTGTTGTTTAAATTCAGGGTTGGGTAAGCCTTGGGTCACAAAACATATAGT